>NW_023276806.1:196034104-196041893 GCF_003668045.3 Cricetulus griseus | reverse complement strand
CTGTGAGTATGGTAGAAAGGTACCTTGGGCCGTAGAGAACAACGTGAGGGAGGAGTCATGCACACTCTTCAGACAGTCCCTTCTAGAGCTAGGGAGTTCCTCCCCTACTCTGATTTGTCTTTGTGGTACCCTTGACTGGCAGGAGAGGGCTGATAAAGCAGAACAGGTGGCAAGCCACTGTCTTGTCTCTCTCTGGACATAAATGCTACCAAGAACGAGACCCTTGGAAAACTGCCATTGGAAAATTGGAAAAGGGCAAGATGACGGACAGCTACAGTGAGAGACTGGAGTGTAAAACCACACATTGGCTGTGACCCGGAGCAGGTTACTGAGTTTGAGTCACTTACATAGAAAGCAGGCCAGGCTTGCTGGGATGTGGGGTCTAAGTGCCTCCTGCTTTCTGGTCCCTCATTGCTTCACTTCCTTCCTCTACCTGGGTCCCTTCTGCCTTAGCTTAGTCCTCTAGGCCTGATGGACGTCAGGCACTTAATAAGTGAGAAGCACTAGTGTTGTTATTATTGTTATCGCTATGCTCAAAATAGATAATCGGGCCCCTGTTCCCAGCATACGGCCTCAGTCATAGCCTTCTTCCCTCTGCATCCTTACTCCATCCCTTTATTCAGCTCTCCCTCCATTGGCCCCATCTCCTTTCATTCCTCCCTGCTTCCCTTTATTCCACCCTCCTTCATTCTTTCCTACGTCAGGGAAGATTCACTGGAGTGCGATTTTGCTTCTGCTCGGAGCACATTGAGGGCATTTGACATTTGACCCTTACTGTTCACAACTCAGCAGCCATCCTGCTGGCCTCTGTCACCTCACCCATGCCGTGAGAATGTGTGTCCCCTGCCCACTGCCCCACTCCCTTGCTGCTGTCATTGCTATTCAGTGACAATATTCCTGCTTGTCTTTATTCCTCTTCCTCTGACGGAGGCTCAGTCTGGGTTCCCTGGGGAAGAATTAGGCAGTGTGGCCATAATGAGTTTGTGACATTATTTCTCTCTCTTCACCCCTCTTGTAGGGATCAGAATGAAGCTGTCATTGCTCAGTGGCCAGAACGGTCCCCAGAAAAAAAAATGCAAATAACCTTCCCCCAAGCGGCAGCATTTGGGGCTTAATTGTATTTTTGCTAATCAGGAAAACAATTAATTTGCCGGCTGCCTCTTTGGTGGGGTGCTTTCTTTCTTTTTTTTTCTTTTTCCTTTTTTTTTTAATATAGGAGACACTGCTGAGATGATCCACATGGTGTTTCTAGATTCAATTCTTCTCTCTCCCCAAGGCAAGGAATGACACTTCTCTGTATCCATGACATCAGGAGACAGCAGGGCAAGGTGGTACATTTTCTAAAGAAAGCTGGTTTGTAGAACTTCCTGTCTGCTTCCCAGGATACTGCCTCTCCCCTGCTCTCACAGTAGGAATGACGCTGGGCTACTGGAGTGACAGCCCTAGAACCAGAAGAGTCTGGTTTCTACCCCTTTGCCTCACCTCCACCCCAGCTTTAAAAGGCAGAAGTGATGTTGCAGGCGCCTGACTAGGATCCATGTGGCAGGCCTCAGAGGACTGTTAGATGCAGACATGAAGGATGGGGTTGTGGAGACAAGGCATGGGGTGCCCCTGCACAAAGCCCTTCCCTTCCCTGTGCTCATGGCAGATGAGGGCTTCATGTGAGGCAATGTATTAGACTATAACCCCTACACGGAAATAATGGCCTCTAGGGTAGACACTAGCCTTTCTGTTTATCAAATCCCTTCAAATCCTACCATAGGACCACAACAGTCCTTGAGACAGACCCCTGAAGGCTAGTTAGGGATGGTCAAGTCTATAAAGTATGTTCTGTGGGAGACATGACCATCTATGTACTGTTCACTGGAGAACTTGTGGCTTAGAACATTATGTCACATAGTAGCTATTCAAATCTGGGTTGCAAGAAGGTGGTGGGGCCAGATTTAATACAGAGATCAATAAACTCCTTGGTTTGAGTGTCCACCAGCCTGAATTTGAGCAGCTTGAGATTCCAGACTAACTAGGAAACAGCGAGATGAGGGGATGAGGGGATACCTTCTGATGGGAGAGGAGGGCTTTTTTTCCCTTTTCTTTTGTACAGTGATTAGTGACAAGGTCTTCTTTTAAAATTAAAATATAATTCCATTATTTCTTTTTTCACTTTTCTTCCTCCAATCCCTGCTATGTCACTCCCTCCTTTGCTCACTCTTAAATTCCTGGCTTCCTTGTCTTTGTTGCTGTCACACACACACACACACACACACACACACACACACACACACACACAAATACAACCTATTGTGTCCATTTATTATTGATTTCAGAGTTGACTACTTGGTACTGGATAACCAATGAGGGCTGAGTTCTTCCCTGAGGAAGGCTGTTTCTCTCACTCCCAGCATTTCTTAGTGATCTGTGGTTATTTGTTCAGGGTTAGGGTTTGTGTTGGCATGCCTATTTAGGTACTGTTCTTCTTTGGGGCTTGTTTAGGCAGCCTTGTTGTTGGGGTATCATGGATGTAGTTTCTCTGTCAATTGTAGGAGACAGTCTCACAGCAGACGTCCTGGTCCTCTGGTTCCCACCCCCTTTTCTGCGATGTCCCTGAGCCTTAGGTCCAGGAGTTGTGTTGTAGATGTAGATACTGAGACTCGTGGTCAGTTGGCCTCTGAATTCTGACCAGTTGTAGCTTTCTATAATGGTCTCAGCCTGCTGTAAGAGAAGCTTCTTTGAGAAAGGGTGAGAACACTTGGCTCGTCCATGAGTATAAAGGTAAATACTTATAATGCAGTTAGGAATGCTGGTCTGGTAAAGTGTCAGTAGTGGGTTCTTCACTAACGTGCATGACCTCAGCACCCTCAGGTATTTGGCTAGGTTTCCAGTACCATGCATGATCTCCCTCCTATTGAGGGCGTCCTTAAGTCCAACTAGACAGCTGTTGCTTACTGCCAAGATATGAGTGTCAGTATTGCTCTTTGGCACATATCTTGCTATGCTGGTCATTGTTGTGTTTCATCAGCTTCAAGGTTGAGTATGCCTATTGGTTGCTTACCTCCCTGGGCAGCTTGCTTAGCACCTGTGTTATGAAAGCTTATCCTCAGAGATGAGGCTTTCAGGTCAGTTCTAGCTCAGATCCTCCAAGTCCTGTGTCTGAAGTATTCGGTGTCTGCAGGAATGGAGACTTACCTCTGACCCCCGGGAAGCAGCCAGTGCAAAAGCAATTTTTTTGTCTTTAAGTCTACCATGTGATTTATTAATTGAATAACTTATGTATGTTAAATCAGTCCTGCACCTCTGGAATAAAGCCAACTTGATTATGGTGGATAAAATTTTTGATGTATGGCTGTATTCGATTTCCAAGTACTTTCGTGAAAATTTTTAGTTTATCTTCATCAGGGTTATTAACCTCTAATTTTCTTTGCTGTTGTGTCTTCAGCAGGTTTTGGCATTAGAATAATACTGAACTCATAGAAGGACTTGGGAAGTGCTCCTGTGTGTAGTTTTTGAATAATTTGCGAAGCATTAGCTGTAGGTCTTGTCTGAAAGTCTGGTGGAGCTCTGCTGTGAATCCATCTGGGACTGGGCTTTTTATAGTCACAAGGCTTCTTCTGACTGTTTCAACTACCTAATTTGTTATGAGTCTGTTTCAGTTGTTGAATCTCTTCTTGGTTCAACTTTGGTGGTTTGGATGAAACTAGAAATTAATTCATTTCTTTTAGATTTTTCAGTTGATAGTTTTTAATGAAGCATAGATTTTCAAAGTTTTCCCTTATAGGATCCTGGATTTCTTTGGTGTCTGTTGTTATGTTAGCCTGTTCATTTCCGATTCCATTGGTTTGGGTCAGCTCTTTCTTTTGCTGAGTTGGACTAAGGGTATGTCTGTCTTGTTTATCTTCTCAAAGAACCAGCTCCTAGATTCATTAGGGTTTTTTTGTATTGTTTTCTTTGTTCCTATTTCATAAATTTCTCCTTTTTTCTCTACCTCTTGCTCTCTATGGATTTGGGTTTATTTGTTTGTTTTTCTAATTCCTTGAGTTGCATCATTAAGTCGTTTATCTGTGTTCTTTCGGTTTGTTTTTAACGTAGGCACTTAGAGCTGTAATTTTTCTTTATATGACTACTTTCAATGTGTTCCAGAAGTTTTGCTGTGTCTTAATTTAGTTCCAGGAATTCTTAGATTTCTTTCTTTTTTCCCCTCCAGCATAATATTTTTTACTAATTATTTGGGAGTTTCATACAATGCACCAGAAGCCATCAACTGGGAAGAGCTACACTTCAGCATTGTTATCACAATGTCTAAGGACTCTGTTCATTAGCTTCATGTCTCAACTGTTTCCTTTGTGGGGTGGGGAGAGGTTGGCACAGAAGCCTTCAAGGTCTCTCGTTCTCAGTTATGAGTCTCCAGTCATTGATACCCCCAGCAAAGGAAGCTTTCCTGCCCATAGCAGCTGGTGGAAGCATGGATCATGGACTGATATCAACATGGAAAAATCTTTCTTGATTTCTTCTTTGACCCATTTGTCATTCAGTAATGAATTGTTTAATCTCCATGAGCCTGTGTATTTACTAGAGTTTTTTGTTTTTTGTTTTTTGCTGTAAATTGTAAGTTTTATTGCATAATGATCAGAGGATACAGAGTTACTTCAATTTTTCTGCATTTTTAAAAAATTTGTTTTTGTATCCCAGAAAGTTGTCTATTTTCAAAAAGCTTGCATGGTTTGCTGAGTAGGAAGCATATTTTTTGGTGTTTGGGTGAAATATTCCATAGATATGTTTAGTCCATTTGATGTATGATGCCATTTAATTTGAATATTTCTCTGTTTATTTTTTGTCTAGATGACCTATCTATTGGAGATAGAGATATTGAATACACTTTCTATTAATGGGTTGATGTCAAACTGTGTCTTTAATTCCAGTAATATGATTTTTATGAAATCAAATGCATGAGTCTAGTGCATCTATGTTTAGTAGTAACATCTTCTTTGATAACTGTTTCCTTGATTAGAATGAAGTGTCCTTTCTCTTTTCTGATTAGTTTTAATTCAAAGTCTATTTCATTAGATATTAGGATAAGCAATGCCTGATTGCTTGTTGGTGCATTTGATTGGAGTCCTTTTGTCTATCTTTTCACTCTAAAGTGGTGCCTGTCTTTAAACCTAAGATGAGTTTCTTGTAGACAGCAGAAAGATGGATTTTGTTTCTTAACTCATTCGTCCAGCCTGTGGCTTTTGATTGTAGATTTAAGGCCATTAATATTTAAAGTTGTTAGTGAATGATATGTGTTGATTGAAGCCATTCCATTTTTTCTCTCTCATTGTTCTTAGTTGCATATTGTATTTTAGTAATTATAGCTGCATTTACTTTTTTCTACATTTCTTAGTTGTGTTTATTCTTCTCTTCAGTCCAAAATATTGCATTTGTTATTCAGTTTAGGGTTTGTTTGTTGGATATGAATCCTTTTTTCCTTTTTATTAGTCATGGGATTTTTTTTTCTTTTCCTTCAGCAATGGCAGATTGTTTTCCTGGGTACAGTAGTCTAGGTTGGTGTCTGTGATCTCTTAGAACTTGGAGTGAATTGCTCCAAATCTTCTGACTTTCAAAGCTTCCATTGAGAATCCTTATGGCTTTTCCTTCATAGGTGACTTTTTTTTCTCTCTTTCAGCTTTCAATATTCTTATTTGTTTTTGAATATTTAGTGTTTTGACAATGATATACTGTGAGGTATCTCCTTTTCTTATCTTGTCTAGTTGGGGTTCTGTGTGCTTTTGTATTTCTATGGGTATGTCTTTTCTTAGCTTGGGAAAGTTTTTTTTTTCTATGACCTTGTTAAAGATCTGCTTTATGCTATTGACCTGAGCTTCTTCTCCCTCATTTATTACTATAATTAAAAGGTTTGGTCTTTTTATGATATTCTATAGTTTTTTATGTTCCTTTCCTGTGTTAATTTTTTAAAAATCTTTTTTCATGTGGTCTGATTCCTGACATTTAGTCTTATACTTGAGCCGTTCTACTAGTAAGATTTTTCTCTGAATTTTCTAGTTGGGTTGTGGAGGTTTTCAATTCCATCTTCATTTCGACTTAAGTTCTCTTCAACATTTCTCTCTTTATTGAATTCAGTTCTCAAATGCTGAATTATCTGCATCTTTCATTCAACCTGTGCTTATGTTTTCCTGGCTGACACTCAGCATTTGATCCTCATTAAGTTCAGTCTCTTTAAGTTAATTAAGTGATTTCTTTGTGTTTTCTTTAAACTTTCGGATTCTTTAATGACATTTATAACTCTTCTTTTAAATCCTGTGTCCTGGGGTTCATCTAGGTAATTTTTCATTGGAGAACATTTCTATAGGACTGGTGGATTTGGGGGTTGGGTACTACTTTGATCTTCAATATTGTGTGTATTTCTGTGATGAGATCTGTGCATGTGCACTTCTTTTGTTAGTTCTGCTCTGATGGGAACAAAGCAGGCTGGGAAAGAGCACAAGACGTTTGGGTTGGGTTGGTCCTCAAAACTGGATATTGCATGGATGGGATGAAGTCAGGTGGAGACGGTGGGCTGGGTTGGCCTGTGGGAGGATGGACATCCTGGTCCAAGCTTGGAAGTTGGGATCAATATCAGTATGGCTGGACCAGTCTAAGTTGGGGCACTGGGTGTGGGACCTGGGATAGATGATCTTCATATTGCGGAGGGAGCAGCTGGGTGGGTAGGATAAGGTCAACTCACCAGGCTGGTTCCTGGTGCAAGATGTGCTGTACCGTGCTGGCCTAGAGGTTGGATGTGACACAGGAGGGAGAAAGTTATGTCCAGTGGCAAGATCTCTAACTAGGAACAAAGATACGAGACAAGAACACGGATTCACTGAAGAACTGTCGAATACCCAGAATAGCATGAGTGCTTCGTGGTGGATCCTAGCCCGCTTTTTCCCTTAAAATAATTGCATAAAACATTTTTACCATTGAAGAAACTAGGGCTTAAGGAAGTTAAATGATTTATAGCCACATGGCTGGAAGAGCCAGGCTTCCCATTACAGATAATTTGAATTCAAAGCTCATGTGTTCCTCTACCCTCCAGTGCTTGTCTTGTGGGAGCACTGTGTGCTGGGCTTTGTGGGTGTGGAACCTTGAATATGCGTGATCCAGACCATCCTCCAGGTGCTCAGCCTCCTTAGATTTGATTCTCAGCTTGCCCTCTCAGCAGCTATGGATCCTGGGCAGGATGCTTGGCTTGTAAGCCTCAGTTTCCACACTTAAAATTGTACGGTAATACTAATTTCCTGAAGTTAGTGTGAGGGATGTGGGCCAGCAGTCACAACTGGCCTGTTACCATGTATTCCGTGTAAATTAAGCTGGTATAAGGGTGGACTCTGTTTTTATGTGCTTGTGTTACTTGAGGGTCACCTGTGTGCTACACATCTGTGTGTTCTGTAACCTATTCATTAACCCTCTATTCCCAGGTGCCCTGTTTAGGAAAGTCACACTTCTAAGCAGGCTCTGCTAAAAGGCTGGTTAATTAACACTGGGAGAGCACAGCCTTCTGATGTCTTTTTTTTTTTTTTTTCACTAGGCCAGTGAGCAGGGCCTTGTGATCCTGCAGATAACTTGAGCAGAAACCCACATCTATGGGACATTGTTGTTGGAGGGTCACTGAGTGTGTTGGCTCAGCACACTGGAAGGGTGGGAGTTGGGGGAGAGTAATGAGTCAGCACACTGCTTCCAGAGTACAGTCTCCTTGAAATGGCTTCCTTGTGGGGGTCTGTGGGCTCCTACCTTGCCCCACCCCTCTCCTTTCATGGAA
>NW_023276806.1:195944104-196029104 GCF_003668045.3 Cricetulus griseus | reverse complement strand
TGCCATGCTTTCTGCTCAGAATCCCACCTGAAATGGCATATGAGCAAGAAGTAGGCTTCTCACTGTTAGGCCACTGAATGCTTTGAAGTTTTTGTTAATAGAGCTTTACCTGTTTAGCAATACTTACCGTGTTAACACAGGCCTTGGCCATCTTCATTCTGGTCTCAGGTTCCCATGAAAAGGCAGTGTGTAACAGGGGCTGTGGTCCTGGATTAGGCGGAGAGCCTGCCGTTGCAGGGCTGGGCCCTGATTCTCAAAGGCAAAGGAGAAGTAAGATCAGAGAATTTCTTCCTAAATTCTGGTTAGGAAATGACCAGTGCTGTGTGCTCCAGGGCCGACCAGGGGGCCTGGCCCCTGCTCTACCTGTTTCCCATTTAAGAACTAGATTCATCAGGGTGAGTATGTCCCTGTGGGAAAAGACCGGAGGACTTATTAAGGACAACTTCTTCAGGGCTTAAGTAAACTATTTAGAGGAGAGAGACTGAGACAGCCAGCCTGGTGTGGAGGGAAGGAGCCCTGGGGAGAAGCCAGAGGATTCAGCAGGAATGCTAATCCAAGGGCTGTCAGTCATAGAGTTGACAGGCACTGCTCCAGCCTCAAGCCACACAGTTAGTTCAATGACAATGTTTGGCTTTGTCCCAGAGCTCAGGGTCACCTCCCATCCTGTCACTGGTGTCCCAGAAGCCATCCAGTCAGTTGCAAGAGTCCTTGGATGCTGGGAACATTTTTCAGAGCAGCAGCCTGGGCGGAGGCTTTTCTTGGTGCTGCTGACCTTCTGCCCTCCCTTCTAGAAGAGCTAAGTGGGAGCCGAGGACCCTATCCCACAGGAGCTGCAACTTTGATTATAGATGAGTTAGATGAGTGATACATTGCCCCCCCCTTTTTTGGAAATCAGAGAATCCACATATTGATGGGAATACATTTTTTCTTGTTACAAAATAAATGTATGGTGATGGTAGAAAATAGAAAAAACTGAAATTCTTATAAAGAATAAAAAAAAATCAAGCGCTTTAATTCCATCCTCAGACATACCCACTATTAATACTTTGTAATGTGCATGTTTTTTTCTTCCTGCCCCATTTTCTATCTGATAGGCTCCATCATTCTCCTTGTCTGGCTATATTTAAACACTGTAGAATTCTATTATATATATATTTTCTACTTTACTTCTGCTCAGTTAGCATATTCTACAGCGATAAAAGCAACATCATTTTAAATAGCGGAGACATCTTCTGTACGTGGTTGAGTGGTAGACAGGAATATTGGTTTTGCTTTTCCCACTCCCAGAAGCTCTGCATCTTAATGACTCAGCGTATGGTCTGTGAGCCAACAGCATCAGCATCAGCAGTTTGATAGACATGCAGAACCCCAGGCTCACCCAGCCTCACTGAGACCAAGACCAGGTGGCACATGGGTATGTAATGTTTGAGAGGTGCCCGGCCAGCTGTGGATCCAGGTACATGAGCACAGGTGTCTGTGAGTGCAGTTAGCTCTTTCCATCCTGACAACATCTTCTATCCGG
The DNA here is from genome assembly GCF_003668045.3 of Cricetulus griseus. NCBI lineage: Eukaryota > Metazoa > Chordata > Mammalia > Rodentia > Cricetidae > Cricetulus > Cricetulus griseus. Next base: position 196,027,582 of record NW_023276806.1, on the reverse strand, counting down.
GGCCTGCATTTCCATGATCCATGTTTTATTTGAGATGCAGGAAACCAAGGCACAAATTGCTTCAGCTACTTGACTGAGATCACAAAGCTGAGGAACATTCAGAACTAAAAGAGGTGCCTGGAGCCCAGAGCCCTTGTGTGTCTAGATCCCTTGTGCACCTCCCTTTGGTGCCCGGCATGTTGGGAAATCAGCAAACCAAGACTCAGCGTTTGCCATGCATGTAAACCTGGACAAGTCATGCTACCTTTAGGTGACTGAAGGTTCTTTTCAGTATCACAGGTACTGTCACATTGCCTCATGAGCACAGGTATGTCAGAAAACACACAGCAGGTGTTCTTTTATTATTGTTTTCTATAACATTCCTCTACTCACCATGAGACAGGGGGTAAGGATAAGGAATGGCAAGCTTCTCCCTGATTGGAGGGATGGCACTCACAGGATGGTAACACTTAAGATAGCTCAAAATATGAAGGAATCCATCAAAGGCTGAAGTACCTGAGGCCAAGTTTCGTCTCCAAGGAGACAGTCTGAAGAGGTGGGGTCTCTGCATAGCAATTAGGTGCTGAGATCAGAGCACCCATGAACAGATGGTATTCTTGAAACTCAGGTCCCAAAGACCCTGAGCTGCCCGAAGCCCCCCAGACATGTCAGGAACAAGCCTCATGGGCTCTGGCATTTTGTTACAGCAGCCTGAACAGACTTAGACAGGCTTTTATTTTCAGTGTTCCATCTGGAAAATGAGAAGTCATGAATCTGCCTCTCTGGCCTTTGGAGGCCAAGGATCTGGGATAGTCACAGTACTGTACCATGAAGTCCAGTGCTGCTCAGGGTCACCAAGGTCAGGGCCAGCCTCCAAGGGCCTAAAACTCTTCCTGGCTATTGTCCTCAGGGGTGAGGGAGCGTAGAGAACCAGCCACTTAGCAGTTCCCCCCCACTCAGTAGTCGTTGGCCAACTGGCTGGTATTGTCTCAGATAGGGCAAATAAGCTGATAAACAGGGAGAAGCAACACCCCACTGTGTAACTTTTCCTGGGGACATGTGAACAGACATCTATTTACCCCAATAGAGCCTTGACAACAGACCTAAGAAATGATACTGCCCAAGTCCTGTGTAGTGACTAGTGAGTTTGGTGGGGTTGGTTGTGTAGTGACTGGTGATTTTAGGGGGTTGGTTGTGTAGTGACTGGTGATTTTAGGGGGTTGGTTGTACCTGTATGAGTAGGGACCATGGGTTACTGAAAGGCATCTAGCTGCAGCACTGGAAAGCCCTTCCCATCATGGGAGATGACTCATGAATGCTGGATCTGTGGAGCTCTCTGCAAAACCTGCTGGCCACTTTGGAAACTTGAGCAATTGTTGATGTTTATACATAGTGATTTTATATATAATACACACACACACACACACATACACACACGTGCACATGCATGCATGCACGTATGTATATACATAGTGATGTTTATATGTAATACACACACACATACACACACACATGCACACATGTATGTAGGTATGCATGCATGAGCCAATCTTCTAAGTCTTAGGAAGGTTCTGAGACTGTAAGTTTTGGTTAGTTTCTGGGCCTGAGAAGTTTGGTGTCCTCTCTCCAGGAGGAAGAAGTAGCTACACAACACTCCTATTACCATCCTCATTAGTGAGGTATTCATTTGGTTCAGCAGGGCTTGAGCCATTTTTATTTCCCATCCTGCCATTTGCTAAGTACTTTGATGTCTCCTTTGCACTGGGCACTGGGCAATCTCTTGTTCCTAGGAATCTTCTTAAACTTGCATTTCCTTCCCTCTGTGTCACCTCCATGCCTACAGACTCTGATTACTTTCATTGACTAACCACCCCCCAATTCAAGCTCTCATTCTGGACCTGGCATCCCGAGATAATGTGGCAGTCGGGGTGTAAAACTTATGGAGGTGTCCCATTCCCGCACTGTGTAAGTTCTGGCTTTGCTTCACCCTCTCAACACTAGGTCACTGCACCACATCCTTAGCTATTCTCCCTGTCACTCATCTTGTCTCCTGCCAGTACATTCCCTCTATGGCAACCAGAATTTCCCACAAGCAAATCACATCTGAACAATTACTGTCTATCACTATAGGCTCTACTTTGCCTAAACTTTAAGGTGTGCAGATAAAACCTGTGTTGTCTGGCTCCCATGGTTTTATTGTTCCTGCCATGTTTGTGTTCTACATTCCTGATGAATATGGGTTATTTTCAACCCAGCCTCGTTTTGAGTTGTTGTGAAGTTTGCTAATTTTGAACCCTCTTGAGGATGTCATTGCTCCCTTTCCATCTAACTAGCAAGCTTCTGCTTTTATACCCAGCTCTCATACCACCCCCATGACTCTCCTCAGAGTAACCCCATATCAGTTGCTGTTTTTATACCCAGCTCTCATACCACCCCATGACTCTCCTCAGAGTAACCCCATATTAGTTGCTGTTTTCCCATGATTCCGTTAAGCTGTTTGCAGAGCCTTTTGTAATAATTATCACTCAAATTTCTAGCTCTGATAGCATATTGCTGTCAACTACAGGACAGCTAGCTCCTCCCCCTTCTACCTTTACACTCCAAAGTCTCAAGCAGTTATTTATAGGAAGACAGATTTCATTTTGACTTCTCAAGTAGATAGAGGCTGGTGCTGGGAATGTGTAGGCAAAGGGGTAAGAAGGGCCTTTTATTGTTTCTGGAGGAAGTAAAGTTTAGGAAAACAGCTCTTTCTTCTGGTAGTTCCTTGTTGAGAAGCCTGGTTGGAAGTCTTGGTCCAAGTTACTGCAAGTGGGATTGAGTTATTTCTTTTTGTGTCTCTTGAGTAAAACACTCTTTTCTAGATTCTGTTTTTCATTTCTTACTTTGAATTGAAAACAGATTATTACTTAAAAAGAGAAAGTACAAAGGAGTCTTATTCTATCTACCCAAATTTGCTCACTTATCATTTTGTCTCATTTGCTCTGTTACATCCTCTTTAAAGATGCATGCACAGCATTTCTTTCTGAGCCAGTTAAGAATAAGCTTCTTGTATAATATCCCTCTATGCTTCCATAATTTAATATGCTTTTCCCCAAAGGGCATTTCCCCTCATAATCTTATCGTAAGGACTGAATCAAGGCACTTAACATTGAATATGATATTGATATATAATATTTTCTTCTTCTTCTTCTTCTTCTTCTTCTTCTTCTTCTTCTTCTTCTTCTTCTTCTTCTTCTTCTTCTCCTTCTCCTCCTCCTCCTCCTCCTCCTCCTCTTCCTCCTCCTCCTCCTCCTCTTCCTCTTCTTCTTCTTCTTCCTGTGTGTGTGTGTGTGTGTGTGTGTGTGTGTGTGTGTGTGTGGTGTGGAGGCATGCATGTCACAGTGCATCTATGGAGGTCAAAGGACAACTATTTAGTCAGTTCTTTTCTTCCACCTTCATTTGGGTTCCAGGGATTGAACTGAGGTCAACAATCTTGTATGGCTGGCAAGTGCCTTTACTCACTGAACCGTCTTGATGACCCTATATTTCAATGTTATCTTCAATCGTAATGATGTCCTCTAATGTGTATATTTTATAGCTTAGGATCACACATGACTATTAGGAAATTATGTTTTCCCCTTCCTTATATTCCTTATCCTTTTCTCCGTTTTATTATTTTTTATGGCCTTGATACTTGTAAAGAGCAAAACTACATAATTGGCAGAATGTCTCTGAATTTGGGCTGTCTGTCTCTCTGGATCAGGCATGACACAGGTGTGAAGCTGAGCTGTGTCTCCATGGGAGGGCATGGCTTCGGGGAGCACATGACATGAGTTGTCCCCCTGTGGATAACATTCTCTTTGATTCCCTTTTAAAGCTGGCTTTTGCCAGATTTCTCTTAAAATTATTTTTGCTCTTTTGTATTTCATAAGAAATTTGGGGAAGAGAACTTGAAGCTGTGTGAGTTTCTTGTCATTCAGCAGTTGGCCCCATCAGATGTGTCTTCCAGTCAAGCAGATGAGATAAGGTGTGTTCAAAGTAGTGTGGCCATAGACTCCCTCAGATATTTTTCTTCTCAGTGTGCTTCACCTTTTGTACCATGTCATATCCTTGCATTCTTAAAATGTTGCCTTGGGGAAATTGTCTGCTCTGGATAATGGTGGTGTCTTAGTGGCTAATATAGGACCAGCACACCCTATGATGTAGCCCCACAGTCTCTGGAGGCAGTAGGGGTCCTAGACACCTTTTGATATATACCTCATCTTTAAACAGGGCCCCCAGAGGTAGATCCCCTGTACACTAAGGAATTTAGTGTCTCTCCTCATGTCTACCCCAGTAAAAGAATGTATGTGTGGCCAGGTGGTGGTGGCACATGCCTTTAGTCCCAGTACCTGGGAGGCAGAGGCAGGTGGATCTGTGAGTTCAAGGCCAGCCTAGTCCACAAAGCTACGTAGAGAAACCCTGTTTCAAAAATCAAACAAACAAACAAACAAACAAACAAACAAGAATGTATATGTGCTCAGCCAGACATAATCTGTCTCCTGGACTATTCATATATCTGATACCCTGACTTGTTGCCACGACTTCCAAGAATAATTAACTGCCAACCACCTCTCCCAACACTCTTTCAAGCTACTTTCTTAACTAGTGGATCACATGTAGATTCTAAATTTGGACCATAGTCAATGAGGAACAGCCACCGACCCTTCATGTTAGGGATAACAGACGAAGACCACCGTAGCCTTGTGTGCTTGCTCTCCAGCTTCTGTTGACCTTCTGTAGAAGTCAAGCTTGCCTTGCAGAGACATCTCCACTTGAGTGGGAGCCTGTTGAGTTGTGATCCCAGTCTTTTCTCCAACAACAACAACAACACTGCTCACTTGGCTTCATCACAGAACTCTGGACTCACTGTCTAGAGGGCAGAACTGTCTTGGACCAAGAATTCACACCTGCTCTTGAGTGTTGTGGGAGCAGAGAAAGGATAGCTTCCATTTCCACCTGCACCTGACAGTTATTGAACAGCACCTTGTGAGGCAGAGAGGAGCATTCACATAAAGGTGGTGCATGCTAAGATGAGGCTTGAGAGCATTCATGCATCCACAGCAGTGATGGGGAGAGTGGTTGGGCTGGAGTTTGATCCATGTAGGCTGGCTTGTTTGAGATGAGGAAAGAAAGGGCCCAACCCTTAATGTTCCTCTGCTGTGCTGTTCTTGTCCAGGATGCATGCCTCACAAGCGTGGTACCCAGACACCCAGACTTCCTTCCTGGAACTTTGCCCCTGAAATCTCAGGCAACCTGAGCTCAGTGCATGCAAGCAGGTAAAAACTCCACATGCTCTCTCAGAATCCCAGAGCTGCCAAGATGCTAATTGGCTGGTACCTGACTCTATCTTCATGGGTGGTGGTAGGAGAGAAGGCTACCTTGGGTTCTGGCTCAGCCTCTTAGAAGAATGGTCAAAATAAGACAGAGGGTCTTATTACAGTGGTACTTCTCCCAGAGAGATGGCCCCATAGTAAGGCCATCCCAAATGGGACACAAGCTAGGTTTCAATTCATATATGTCCCAATGTGTGTACATACTGGGGTTTAATTGTGGCCTTCCCTGCTCCTACAGTGTCAAGTGCCTGTAGGACTTAAGGGAAATGAAGGGTTTCCAGGCTCTGTTCTATAGGCCTGCTGGGTGTGTTTCCCAGGCTCAACGCCCCATTCTTATTTGTTGTGCTGACTTGAATACATGTAAGCAATTCCTTCCCTACATATTTCTGGGTCCATGTGGCCAAGATTCTTGCATATTCTAGCAGTAAAGGGCAATTGGTGGAGGGAGACTTGCAATCCTCCCCAAAGCATTGTACTTCCCTCCGTGTTTTCCTGGCAATGGGGAAGCTCATTGTCACCTCTTATTTGAATGTTTCCTCTGATACTACTGCTTGTAGATGGCCTCATAACCTCTTGTTGTAGCCAACATCAGTCAATGGTGATAGGCATGTCCTTGGATTTAAATTTTAATTAATAAAATGATATATAGTTATAAATGAAGCTCTTCAGTCCCACTAGCTACATTAGCAATGTTCCTTGGCCTCATGTGACCTGAGGGCAATGTCTTGGCTTGCACAGATAGGAAACACATCCATCATATCCAGAAGGTCTAATGGATATAGCTTTTTGATTGACTGCTTGTTTGGTCACGTTGCACACATGATGTATGTGGGAGCATGCATACCACCACAGTGTGATACCACAACAGTGTGTAGAGGTCAGTAGACAACTTTGTGGAACTAATTTTCTCTGAGTTACATCACCAGACTTGCATGGCATGTATTTCTCTACCCACTGAGTCATCTCACTGGCCCAGAGAACAGAGTTATCAGTCTAGGATTATTCCCCATTATCATGGTGCTTCTCAGAGGACAAGAGTCCACCAGTTATAGGACAAGAAGCCTGTATTCCTTGAAATCTCATGGGTACTAAGGGTGGCCATGTGCAGAGCCAAGAGGATTCAGCTTAGGTGGGCTATTTAGGAAAACTGAATCCTGGAAGGAGCCCTTTGCAATGCTCAATCTCAACATTCTTAGCATATCCTAGGGTTTGGGAGGAGTGTATAGGTGGTCTTTAGCAAAGGTGTGTCCTTCTTGTCTATTACAAGGTGAACAAGGCACCCACCCCCATAGAAAAGGACATCAGAAACTGGACCTTGCAAGGTATTCCGTTTATGGGGCCATCTACATTGGTGCATGTGAATGTTGACTTTTGTGCTCATCGTGGTATATTCTGTGAATATCAGGGCACCTGCTGCCAAGCCCTTACCATTTGTTGGTTGGCCACCTTGTTCTTGCTCCTGCACTTGGGAGGTAGAGGAGGGATGGGTTTTATTCAGAGCCTTCTAGCAGTTTTCTGCTGTCACCCTTCATACTCATTAGAATAGTGAAGGCAAAAGCCACACCCGGCTTATGGAATCCACCTAAGTCTGTGTTTGGATGGGAAGTGGGCAGTGGGTCATGACAGTTGAGAGGAGCAAAAATTCCTCGGCAAAGAGTCAGTCGTTTGTTTTCAAGCAGGGAAAATTGGTGGTAACTGATACAGTGGAATTTCCGAAATACCATTTTGGTCTAAAATGGCTCCATTTAAAACTGATAAGATCCAAAAGACTCCCATTAAAGATTCATTATTTTGCTACATATATTGTCTTTTAAATGAAAACATCTAGGAATAGGCCCCTTTGTTGAACAGAGAATAGGATATAGAAAACAGGGCCCAGGGCCAGCAAGATGGCACAGTGGATAGAAATGCTTGGTCCTCAAGCTGTGTGTCTTGAGGTTGTTCCAAGATCTTGTAGTGGAAGGAGAAAAACCAACTCCCAGAAGTTGTCCTCTAACCTCCATACATGTACTGTGGGATATGCATGTACACACACACGCACGCACGCACACACACACACACACACACACACACACTCACACACACTCACACACATACACATGGAAAAGAAGAGAAGGAGGAGGAGGAGGAGGAGGAGGAGGAGGAGGAAGAGGAGGAGGAGGGAGGAGGAGGAGGAGGAGGAGGAGGAGGAGGAGGAGGAGGAGGAGAACTAGTGACATTTAGAAAACAGGAGAAATGATCTGGGACACATTTGCCATTAAAGAGTTGAACAGGTTCGCAGGTAAGGATCTCAGTATACCAAAGACTAATTTTTCTTATTCCCCAGTTTCACACGGGTTTGGTTCCAAGTAGGTGATCTAGATTGAGTTCCTTGATTTATGAGGTGACGAAAGTCAAGACTTCATTTCTAAATGCCTTACTTTCCCATGCCTCATCCTGCCAGAGTCAGTCAGGAACAGAATGGGACCGGCCTCAGCAACAGTGGGAGTCCAACGCTCCCTTTCTGCTAAGCACTCACCGTTCCCATAAGTCAAAGTTAGCTCAGTTCCAAGGACAGAGTCTGCCTGCCTGTGCCCAGCATCAAATGAGACAGACCTAGGAGACATACTGAACATAGGGAAATCTCTGATCATCATTGGATATTTTCAGCAAAAAAGGAAATCTAAACAAAATTTATTAAATGATATTTTTTAGTAGTTATAAAGCTAGAATCCTGGTTTCAGGCCAGTTAATATCTACTTGTCCCTATTGCTAAGGACTCTCCTTTCCCCAACTGCTATTAATCCATTCATTGTCATTATTAACCGGTTGGTTTTGACATGACACCCCTCAACCAGAGAAAAGGGACTTATCTCTTTCTGTCAGTCTTGGCCAGTGAAATGTTACTGTAATATTTCACTGGCCAAGAATATATATATCTCGCATGATCCGTCTTGACCCAGTAGTGAGAATGAGATCACTATAGGTTAGTCAAGAGCCAGGGGAGGAGAAGATGGGGAGAAAGCTATTTTCCCCAACTGATGGTCTCATAGAAGAAGAAAATATCCAAGCAATTTGAGGGAGGAAGAGGCCGTGGATCTCTGTGAGCTGTGAATGGCCTCTGCTCTATCGAGGTCAGCAACTAAGAGACAGAGAAAAAGAGACCCTGGGTCTCTTTGAGCTTACTTGCAAGCTAGGGGGGGAAAACTATCTTCATGACAACTGAAAAACAGAGAGTCCCAGGAAGACTTGAGTCCCCAGGTGTGTGCAGAAGAGAGGCTGCTGAGGAAAACATCATGGAGCCAGAATGGGGAGTGAGATGGGGGGATTTCCAATAGAGGGACTTCCACAATATGAATTCTGGAGATCAAGCTTGCTGGACACAGGCTGTCAGGAAAGGGGAACAGACATTCCAGGTGATCTAACCAAGGCACAATGTGAGGATCAGAATTTCCCAGTTGAGTATGGGTGTTACGATATTTGGGTCTCATTTGTGATGGGACCATAAGAGCCATGAATGTAGATTCTCTTGTTTACTTATGCTTCTCCAAAGCCCAGCACAGCCTGCAGAAGTAGGGTGTTGCTTGTTTTAGCAATAAATTAGTGATGGTCACCTTGAGAAATGGAGAAGTGGGGAGAGGGCAGGAGAAGCATGAAGCAGAGGACAGCTCCATGATTCTTTTAATAGGACAATTGGCATCCTTGGGACTGAAGAGCTCTCTTGGTTACAGCCAGGGTTTGTTCATAAAATAAGTGATTTCACCAATGGAGAGATCCACCCAGACAGAAGTCTTCATGCATCTTTCGGTTTTGTTTCTTTATGAAAGAGCCAGGCTAGCTGGTCAGCTGAACTCCGGAAGTTCCGGGTTAAGCTGGGTCCCTGACTGGTGGACTTGTCACTTTTTTCTAGGAGGCATAGGCAGGAAGCATTGCTACTGGTGCTTCTAGAAACACTGGGGCACACAGGGTATGACCAGTTGACTCTTGGGAGCCTTTGTCACATGATACCACTGTGCCACTGTGTGTGGGCAATACCCCAAGGAGACCTGACTTGTAGAAAGATACAAAAATGCAGGGCTAAGGTTTTTTTTAAACTTTTATTCTTCTCTCATACTTTGCATGCCCATCGCAGTTTCCCCTTCCTCCACTTCTCCCAGTCCCTTCCACCACCTATGTCATAGTGAAGGCCCTATGAAAAAATATTGAGAAATTCCAGTAGTGACCTCAGAGCTTTTCTTGACACAGTGTCCCAAAGTACAGGTGGCAGATCAATGATGCCAACCCAGAGAACAGCTCTCACTGCTGGGGCTGGCTCTGTCAAGAGCTTTGTTTCTTGTCCTATCCCCACATTTATAAAGGTAGCAAATTGCAGCTTGCTGCAAAAGTTACCATTTGGTGGATGACTGGGCTGGTTCTTTGCAGAGTGCTTAAAAGCAATTAGTTGAAGCAACAAAAAGAACAAAGGGAGCAACAAAGAGGCTATTATGCAAATATGTGTGGCCATTCACCACCATTCTGCCTTGGGGAGCTTTGTGGTAGATGCAGAAGTTCCGCCTGTCTGAATTTTTAGTCCCCATCACACTTAACATCAATACTCAGTATAATTATTTGTGTGGATTTTTTTGAACTTTCTCCCCACCCCTCATCAAATTAGTAATTGGCCTCTCCCATGTCTGCAGGGGGTACAAGCAGACAAAGGCACCCATCTTGTGGCTCACTTCAGCTCTCTGTGTCCTGGCGCACAGAAAGAGGAAGCTGACAGAAGCCTTCCCCAGTTCAGGGTAGACTGGACTTGGAGTATGTTGCTGTCTGTGGTCCTGAATCAGGTTTTGGGATGTTTTCTTTGGGGAGGTGTGTGTGTGTGTGTGTGTGTGTGTGTGTGTGTGTGTGTGTGTGTGTGTGTGTGTGTGTGTGTCAGGGGTTGAGATAGCTCAATGTGTGAGCATGCTGCCAAACCTGACAGCTTGTGTTTGATTCCCTCTGGAAGGAGAAGGCAGAGTTGCCAGCCAGGTGCAGAAGAAGCAGAATGGGCTGTACAAAGTAAATGTAACTGAGCCATGTAAAAGAATGTAGATTAAAAGATATGGATTAATTTAAGTTATAAGAGCCAGTTAGGAACAAGCCTAAGCTAAAGCCGAGCTTTCATAATTAATAAAAAGTCTCTGAGTCATTATTTGGGAGCTGGCTGGCAGAACACAAAAAGACTGGTTACATATGGCATCCAAGATGGGGGCTCAAATATCCAAATATAGGCCCTGAGAAAGCTAGGAGAAGTTCTGGACAAGGAGCCAGATATGGCTCTATGTGCAGTCTCTGGGGGAGGGGTGACTACTATGGAACCAACTGCCAGTGCCATGCACCAGTGCCATGTGCTAAGCTGAGCCCATGTGGTGGCTGACCTGGCAGTCAGAAAATGCTACAGGTGCTTAGTAAAGCCAGGTCCAGACACAGAAAACCTCCAAATGGGAAAGTATGTTTAGAAATATGCTTAGATGCTAAAGAAAGAAAAGAAAATGGATATAGACAGTCATAGAAAAAGTAGTTTAAAAGTAATAATGTCTTTTTATAAAGAATAAAATAATATAAAAATAATAAGCCACATAAAGGTAGAAAATACACAAGGTTTCTGGATCCTGTATGGTGTTTTGTTGACTTTGAGTTTTTAAAATGCTAATCCCCCCAAAAAATAGCTGCTGAGAGACTATGGGTTATAGAAACTGCTAAATTAAACCAATCTATGTATTTTAAAACTGTCTTAAATTCAAAATGGAAGTCAGAAAATGTGTTCGGGGAGATGTTATGCCTTTGTTTCCATAGGAAACAAAAAGTTATGGTTCTCTTCAAAATTAATGAAGATCAGATTTGATCGGGGAAGATCTTCTGAAAATCTTGGTTCAGACATGAAAAAAGCAAAACAAGAAAGATGATAGGACAGGTGATGTAAATTCTGATTCCTCTACTATGGGAACAGCTCTGAGACTAGATGAGACATGGTAAATCTTGTTGGCTACAAAGTCCTCATAACTTATTATTACATGCCATCCTTTCATATGACATGGATAGACATTTGGTTATACAGTCCAAATGGACTTATAACATTAACAGAATGCCTTCTTTTAAATTAAATTTTATTTTTTTATTAGTTCAAATTAGGAACAAGCTTGCTTCATGTCAATCCCTTCTCCCTCTCCCTCCCCTCTTCCTTACCCCACACCAGCCCCCCACTGCTTCCCTCTCCTCTCCCCATAGAGGGTAGGGCCCTACACAGGGGCTCCCCAAATTCCACATCATCATCCTGGACCAGGCCTAGGCCCTCCCCCATGTGTCCAGAACAGAATACCTTTTACCTGCTCAAACATAAAACAATAAAAATCATCTTTAACTCTCTCTCTCTCTCTCTCTCTCTCTCTCTCTCTCTCTCTCACACACACACACACACACACACACACACACACACACACACCCTTTAAAAGTTTATATGTTTCCAGAAAAAAAGGATCAGACACCAATAAATACAAGTAGCCTAGGTGATCCAACCTCAGAATGCCTCTATTGCAGTCTCCTCAAATTTGGCATCCAGAACAACATCAAAGCTGCCAGCTGAGATGGTCCAGCCTCACAAACTACTCTAGCCAAGACCTAAGATAAGTTCTATACTTTCCCATCACACAGAGACTAAACAAAAATTGTTTACAATTAGCTCTCCCTGAATTTGATCATTATTGTAATTTTCTCAGGGTCTGCTAGAGATGCTGTTGCCCCCCAGACAACAGGAAGGAAGCAGTCTAGAGGACACAATGCCCACATTCCCAAGAGGTGGGTGGGGGGTTTTGTGTCTTTCAGTGGGTTATGGATGTTTGTCATCATTTAGGGGTTATTGGTCATGGTCAGTCAGAAAAAAGCTGAACAAAGATTTGATTCAGGGATTCCTTTATAAAGGGGAAAAGGGGTGATGTAATATAGAAATGATGGGATAAAATGGTGGATTGTTGAGTCTACTTTTGAACTAAAAAAATAGCTACTAGTCTCAAATATTTTACATTGATAAGGCTTTTTGTATATTGATACAAATTTAAGGTTATTTTGTTATATTGTATATGTGTCTCCACTTTCATTTAAGATATTGTACCAATGCAGCTCATTTAAAAATGTAACATAAAGCTCTAGTCCTTAAAAGCTGTTATTATAAACTGTAAGGAATGCAGGTTGGTAGTCATTTTTAACAATCAAACTTGTAGTCATGTTAGGCATGTTTCTCAAGGTCATACATTCATATGTTTTAGATAGATGGTCTTCAAACAGTTCAGAGAGCTATAGAATATGGCATTTAAGATATTTTAATAACATAAGGCTTTTCATGACAGTAAGACATGTATACTCCTGGCAGCATAATCTACTTCAGAGAAGATGATGGGCACTGAAGAACCTCCATTTGGAGTTTTCTTTTATTGTGGCAAAAGTTAGCCACTGAGCAAGAAACCGCCCTTGCCTCATCTGATGATAGTAAGCTGTCCAAGTTGGACAAACAGGACATAAAAGAAGGCATATGCCAAACTTTCCCAAGATAAGATAGGGAAGTCCTTCAAAATTCCTGCTTCACAAAAAAGTCTGTCAGATATTCTAGGCCTGTAGGTCAAAGATGAACACTCCAATGTTGCAGAGGAACCTTGTGTGACTGTCCAGGCAGCCCAGTCAGCTGTCTTTGTAGCCTCTATAGTTTTAGAAGTTGCTTGCTCTTCACTTCCTGTTTACTGAGGTAATATTATATCCTTCTTGGGTCTCTGATGGGACTTGAAGACCAGATAGTTATTCAGTTTTCCTTGTTACCAAATTTTCCTTACCATGTAAGGAAAAAAAACCTTATATAAAAGATGTAAAGTTTATGAGTTGAAAACCATAAAAGCTTAAGTTGTTTATCTAAGAAGATGATTTAAGCTTTAAAAAGATATTTTTAGGAAAATAATACAAGTTATGATAGAAAATAGCTTAAGTATAAAACTTTAGATTCATCAAGATAAGATAGTAGAGTGATTTCCCCAAATTTGACAAATACAAATACACTGGACATTGTGAATGCAATTCTTATTTGATAATTACTCTTATTATATATAATTTTACTGTATTAGAGTTAAAATCTTTCCCTTTTATTTAGACAAAAGGGGAGATATTGTGGGATATTTGTACATTGTGTGAGGGTATATTGCTGTGATTGATCTCATAAAAAAGCTGAACAGCCAATGGCTACCCAGAAGGTATAGGTGGAACTTCCAGGCAGAGAGACAACTCTGGGAAGAAGGCAGAGTTGCCAGCCAGGCACAGAGGAAGCAGGAGTTATGTAAAAGAACAAAGGTTAAAGGATAGGGGTTAGTTTAAGTTTTAAGAACTAGTTAGGAACAAGCCTAAGCTAAGGCTGAGCTTTCATAATTAAAATATAAGTCTCTGTATATTTCTGGGGACTGGAACCCTGTGTGTGTGTGTGTGTGTGTGTGTGTGTGTGTGTGTGTGTGTGTGTATGCGCGCTCATGTGTGCGCACATATATAGGCTCCCGGCTCACTCCAGAATCGCCCCAATATCCTGTATCTTGGAATGGCTTTTCCATGCCTTCCTCCAGCTGCGTCAGATTGGGTTAGCAGAAAGGTGGGCACTGATTGTGGTAACAAACAGCCAGCGCTTTAGGACCTCACCCCTTTGCCCACTTTCTATTGCATCACTATCCACAATACCTCCAGTTTTTCCGATCTGATTAAAGTCCTGGTGATTTTCCCCATCCTCCAGGGGAGGCCAGCCTGTGTGGCAGGTTAATCAGGAGGAAAAGCTTGATGAGCTGCTAAGAGCTTGATTTGCCACCCCTCTTGAAGAATGCTTTCTGACAGAAGTTTTTGGAGACAGCAAGGGAGAGCTGTGCAGGCGCCAGTATGGCCCCTTCTGTGAGATGGCAAAGTTGACCCTGTGCATGGCCCTGTGGGGAAGCCACTGAAAGCAGCTGATTGCAGAGTTTTGAGTCAGAAGCGTTGGCCTCCAGTCAGGAACAAGTGCCTACATGGGATCCAGCTGGGCAGTCCTGCTCTCCTCACCCGCGCCCCCTGCCTTCTCTGCCTGAAAGCAGGCATAGGCTCTGCTTCTGTTCCAATCCTGTCTGGCCTCAAAGTGCTCATTTACTCAGCTGTCTTGGCCTCCCCAGGAACTCAGGGAGCTAGTCCCACGTGCCTGATGGCCCCATTTAGAAGAAGGCACTGTTGAATGGATGGTCCCCCGCCTGCAGCTCAGCCTCATCTCCTTAATGGATCCTAATTACCCTTGTCCCGCTTGTGGCTTCTCTCTAGGGCCCACCTGTCGGGATGATGGATGAGGGGAGTGGGGGATGTGGCCAGCTGGGGCTGCTGGCATCCCCCTTTCTCTAGAAGGGAGGAGCACAGGAACTCTAAGTCAGCCCCACCATCTATGAGGAAAAGGAATGTCTGGCACAGGGTGAGCTTTTTTCTCCCTGGGTCCTCAGACTTGGGCTAGTGAGTGCTAGTTTACGAGGAAGGTAAGGCAGGCAAGGGGATAGCTCACTGTTACTTGTGAAGCCCTGGCAATACAGGAGGAGGCTGGCAGCTCTGTGGAATACTACAAGACAGGCCCAGGAGCTGTGCTTATGACTCCAGAGCAGGTCCACTCCAAGTGGGATATCAACGTGGAAAAGTCCTCAAAGCTAAGTGGCTGATAAGTCAGGGTGGCACTGACCTATGGCCTCAGACCCATTCCATGTCTGGGAAAGTCAGTAAATGAACCATAAATAATGCAGGGGTCTAGACCTAGATCTTCGAAAAAGAAGCAGATGTTAACATGGTGGCCACAATTCTGTTTTCCTATAGACTGATCAGACCAAGGACATGGAATAACATCCACTCAGACCAAAGCACTGGAACCCCTCTTTCCTCCACTGAGACTCTTCTCCAGTGTGACCTGTGAATTCATAGCCACAGTTAACACAGGACTCACTGTTCTATGCCACGTGCCACACATTACCAGCTCCTGGCAAAGAGGGATTGTCGTATTCTTCTGTGTTTACTGGCCTTGTCTAGACTGCCCCAAGTCCTGGGTGCCACAAGCAAAGAAACGCAAAATATAAAATATAAGTGTAATAAGCTACAACCTCACCCAACACAATGATGAAAAGTGAGAATGTCTTGGCTGGGTGTAGCTCTGTGCTAGGAGGCTTACCTGGGATTCAACAGGAATGCTTTGTATAACCAACAGGCAGGAAAGAGTTACTATTGTGTAGCTTCTGATCTCAGCCATAGAAGACATCATCCTGGTCTCCTACATTACTCATTCTGGGGAAAACTAGCCATCATTTCATGAGGATGCTGGTTATGGGTTGAATTGCTTCTCCTCCAGTTCACATGACATTCTACCTGCCAGGATCTCACAATGTAACTATTTGGAGATGAGATTTTAAAGAGATGGTTAAGTTAAAGTATAGTCTTGTGGTTGCCCCAAGCCCAGGATGACTGGTGTCCTCTTAAGAAGACAAAGTTGGGACACAGGCACACATGGAGAGAGAAATCTATGCAAAGAGACAGATGAGGGATGACCCCCCCCCAATGACCTTAGGACTTTCAACTAGGCTCCAGCTCCTAAAATCCATAACATCTCTCAATACTATCATTGGGGAGACCACACCTTTAACACATGGGCTCTTTGGAGCACTATCTATTTAAACCACTGTAACATGGATTAATGATGGCTGGATTCAGATCCAAGAACCTCTCCTTCTAGAGCCCTGAAGTGGACTGGAGGAGTCATGGATGCTGTCTCAGCAGGCTCAACCTCTGAACTCATTGTTCATGGTCAAGTCTCTTCAGCTCTGAATGTTTTAGTTTCCTATCTCTAAGCTGAGCTCGTAGCCCTTCCTAGGGTTACATGCTTCAAGGTCCACTGCTTTCACAAGCTGGAAGCAAAGGGCTTAGAGCAGAGTAGGCAGGCACAAAGGAGTTACTGAGACTACAGGCTATCACCACTCATGTCTCTATAGGGTCTCTGAGGACCAGACAGTGACCCGACTAGATAGGGAACGTGGCTGGGGTTGTCACATTGTCAGCTATGTGTATTTTTTCTTTCTTCCTTCATCCTGAATCCAAATGCAAGCATCTTAAGTTCATGAGATAGCTCATGGCTCCCAATGGAACCAGAAGAGTGTCTTCCAAAGCCTGAACTTCCAGGACAAGAGCCCTGCCCTGGAGATGGAGCCGAACAATCACATTCTATGAGAAACTGGGTGCAGGGCTGATGATGGAGGGTGATTAGTCTTCTGTGCACACATTGTTTCAACCTGCACTGGAGGCTGGGAGCAATCAGGAGCTTGCAAGAGTGGGCTTGGGATGTCAGAGCAGCCTTCCCTGAGGGAAAGGCTCAGGCTGGGTTTCCTGTTGCATGCCTGCCCACGCTGAAAAAGATCGGCTAAGTGTTATTGATCCAGCTCCAGGGGGAGTATTTGCTGGGAGGTCGCTGGCACCAGCCCATCACTTAGCTGGTATTCATTACTCAGTGGTGGGATAGGGAACAGAGAAGGGCTGGCATTCTGCCGAAGAGTTGAACTTGGCCTCGAAGGAGAAGACTGTGACGTGTGAATTGGGAGAGGCAGACGGCCTGGAAGACTCAAGGACAAGCTAGCTCTTATCCTGAGTAGACAGGTGTCTGGTGCACGGAATGCTCTCCCAGGTAGCCCTAGTCCTCTCAGGTCCTTCAGGTGCTCCTACACACCCTGATGTGTTCTTCGAGGCCTCAGTTTTCTCAAACACTCCCCTATGTAACATGCCCTGCCCATTTTTAAAGATATACTGAAATGCAATTAGGGTTTACAGCAAGGTCCTAGAGGGGATCAAACAGCTACTAAACAAGATATAAGCAGATGAGTTCAATCTATAGTCTATGGACTTCGTGTATCATAGAGTAGTTATGAGTGTAGCCCAACAGGTCTATGGATGACATCATGTCACACTGTTAAAGGGTTGCATACCAATGAAAAGAAAGTGAATTTGTACGTATTTCATAACCCCCTGGTTGACCTGTCTGTGCCTTTGACTATCCAAGTAGGTAATATTGATAAAATGTTTCGTGACAGTGGGAGACATTACAAATATCAATTCACAAGAGGCCAAATGAGTCTGCCCAAGTCCAGCGTAGTGAACCATTGAGCTCAGTGATGCTGCATACACGAGTGCGGGTGAAGAGTTTCTTACAGGAACATGTGAGACTCAAAGGCCACTAAAAACCGCACTGCAGCATGGGTGACACTCTTGAATACTATATCCCTGGAGCTCTCTGCAGCCCTTGTGGACGGCTTGTTCTGTCAGAGTCTTTTCTCATTAGAAATTAGGAACCTTGTAACTTCCAGGACCTTTGTGTTCTTTGTAAGTTTTTATTTACTTGCCCAGTCTTCCACCTCCCGTCTTCCTCTCGGAGGGAATGTTTCAATTGGGAGCAAAGAGCTGCCCAGTAAATATGAGACACATCAGACTAACATCAGCAGTCACCAGGCCAGATTTTATTGATTGTTATCACTTTTCCAAAAGACATGGCCAGGGCCATAACATGTCTTAGCAACAGCTGTGAGGAAAGATTAGTTAGTCCTAGGTCACAAATGAGACTCCATAACAGGAGTGTTTAGAAACAACCCAACAGTCTGTTGGGGGAGGGGAGCAGAGACTGGGTCGATAAATAGTCATTATCCACCAAATAGAACGAGACAGGAATGGAAAGGAATGAACTCCACACAGCAGTGTGAATGTAATTTAGAACCCAGTGGATGGGAAGGCCAACTCTAAAATGCTATGCACTCAGGCTCAAGGCTGCTACTGAAATATGCTGCACAGGCAGGCATTGCAGGTGATGTGTCTAGACAGAAAATCAAAATGAAGAAAGCAGAAGGGTTAGCAGGGTGGTCACCCTGGCAGAGGAGGGCGGCCAGAGGTTCTGAACGAAAGCATGAGTGAGGAACAAACACAGGCAACAATGTGAGCAGGCGGTCCAAGAATTAACATAATAATTAGCATGAGCTGGGTATGTAGATTCCACAATAACCTTTTTATTTCATTTAAATAAAAACCTATTATTGTGTAGATATTTATTTACTCGAATTGACATTCTAGGAACACAGTACCTTTTAAAATGGAGCTTGAGAGTGCCTTTCTAGCACCCACTGAGCGCAGAAGTAACCTTGCCACACACTCTGTTGTAGGGTGCCCCTTCCAGTCTGCAGTGGACATGCTGAGGGAAGTCCGTACCTATAAACTAAAGATGGGCACCTGGTTCTCCAGACCCACAAGTTGTACCTCCATAGATTCAACCAACCACAAATTGGAAGTGTCTGGACAAACTTTCCCAGTTTGCTGCTATGCCCTAGATAATCCATTAATGAACGTTCATATCACACTTACACAGTGTTAACATAAATAACCTAGAGGTGATTTAACATAGGGTTAAAGGAGGATGTGCATAGGGCATATACAAATACTGCTGTTTTATAGAAGGAACTTGAACTTCCATGGATCTGAGTATCTGTAAGGGATCCAGAAATCAAAGCCCTATGTATACTGAAGGACAACTCTATACACTTGGGGAAGATTTATAATTTATTTTTGTATGTATGTGTCTTCCAGAGCGTGAGAACTTCTGTGGTTACATGACTAGTTTAGAATTGTTAGAGCATATATCTAGTTTATGTAAGTTCAACTGGGGTGGATAATTACATTTTTCTGATGTACTAGCAGATTCGACAATTCTAGTTTCCCTGTTTTCACCAAAGCCTAGTAGTGTAGCTATCTCTAATCTTGATACTTTTTTCCAGTGCTGGGAATCAAACCTTTTGAATCCCAGGTAAGCCTCCTACCACAGAGCTACACCCAGCCAAGACATTCTCACTTTTCCTCATTGTGTTGGGTGAGGTTGTTGCTTATTACACTTATATTTTGCGTTTCCTTGCTTGTTGAATGTCTTCATATACTTATTCCTTGCTTGGGTTTTTTTCCTTAATGAAATATTCAAATCTTTTTTTATCTATCCCTGATTGAATAATTTGTCTCCTTATTGAAATTTTACATTTTCATACACATTAGTTTGTTTTGAGAATATGTGTGGATATCTATATGTGTGTGAAGATTGTGTTGGTTGTGTTAACATTTAGAATTTTTAAAATAAACTTTGTTTATCAATGGGAACAACTCAAATGCCCATGAACAGAAATGTAGATGAGTAAACTGTTATGTAGTCACACAATGGAATATTGCACAGTCTTCAAAATGAATGACACTCTAGGACATGCAGGAGTGTGGATAAATATTAGCAAAATTACGCTAAGTGAAGACAAAAAAGAATTAGAATATGAAATACAGTACAATGTCCTTTCTAAAATGACAAAAAAACCTCATCTAAAACAAAATCTTTACCTTTGAACAAGGCAGGTAGCTCAGCAGTAGAGCCCTTGCCTAGTAGGCCCCGAGTTTGATTCCCAAGATCACACACAACATGAAGAATAACAACTCTCCCTGCTGAAAAATCTTTACAGGGACATAATTAGTTAATGCTGTATTAAAATATAGCAAGAGAACAATGGAACCATCTGTGCTTGAGAATGGTGGTTACCTAGGTTGGGGACAGCTGGGGGATGGGATGGGGTGTCTGTGCATGGAGATTCTGCTGAGATGCTAGCCCTCTGGTTGGCTGGTAGATTTATGGGTGCTTATCACACTGTGAAAAGCATACATGTAAATGAATGATGGGCTAATGATGAGATGTGAGTCAAGGATTATGATTAATCTGATTAAGTGCAGCTGAGGCTCTCATAAAAAAAAAAAAAGACTTCCATTCTCTCTCCAAACCTCATGGTTGAGCAACATTGCTAATGCCAAAATGCAGATTATGCACTAGCAAAACTCAATTTATTTCTGATTGGTTTCTGGAAATGTTATTAGAAGTGTTAGTTGTATTTTTTTTCTTATACCCCGATGCATGTTGTGTATTACTGGGGTGTGGATATGCCTATTCAGAGATCTCTTCTGCAGGGACACTGTGTCTTAGATTGACTTTAATTTAAATAGGCCACTTATTAGCACGTGGGAGAGGAGACTGAGGAGTGATGGCCAAGGTAAGGAACGTTTAGAAATCTGGTACATTCTCCCTATCAGAGAGGACAAGAGCTTAAAGAAAGGCTTTGGAAAAGGGAGGAAATGAAGGCACTAAGAGATAGTTAAAAGACGTCTTCTTTGGTTTCTTTCACAGAGCAATATTAGGAGCCAAAGAATAAAGGGTCTATAATCCTCTCTTAGCTGCATTGTCTCTCAGAGCCATGGTCTGTTGTTTCCCAACTCTAGTCCCTCAGCCCAATGTAGAAGAACATTGACACTTTTATCCAATCCCAGGGCAGTTCTAAACACCAGTCTGATCTTTCTCAATAGCTGATACTTTAGTTAGCAACACCCTCCTATGACAGCCTTGATGGGTACAGATACTGCTGAAACCTGGAGCTAGTGGCTTGGGAGGACTTTATATTACAGGGAAGCATGACTCAGCTGCCATTTGCATCCCTCAGCTTGTCAGTTCTATTCTTACTGACAGTAGCCCACCGGTTACGCAGTCACCTTGGACCCTTCATCAGGATGAGTTAATTGAACATCAGGAGGATCCCGGAGTGGGATCAGAGGTCCCTGAGGGTAATCTGGCAATAGGCAAGCCTTTAATCCTTAGATGTTTGGAAAAGAAAATCACTCTTCTAGGGTAGTGGTGGCGCATGCCTTTAATTCCAGCACTTGGGAGACAGGGGCAGGTGGATCTTTGTGAGTTCGAGGATAGCCTGGTCTACAGAGTGAGTTCCAAGATAGCCATGGCTACACAGAGAAACCCTGTTTTGAACCCCCCCTAAGAAAGAAAGAAAGAAAGAGAAAAAGAAAAGAAAAGAAAATTACTCTTTAGGGTATCAATAGCAAAGACTTGAAGGATTTGGAGCAGGAACGTCCCTTACTCCAACGGGGAGCTTCTACTTACAACATGGAGTTGCAGGCCTGGCATCTATAGATCAGGATTCAAATGGTGCTGGAAAGAAAGCAAGTTATAGTAGCATGTCACTGTCACTTGGAAACTGTGGGACCCTGGGTGATTTCTAAACCGTGGGGAATTCTGATTTCCTGACCTCTAGAGGTGCTGGCTAAGAGGTGGATTCCTTAAACGTAGAACCTCAGTGTTCTCCACTACTGGGCACCAGATGAAAGAAGCAGGGGCCTGGGCTGGATGTGGACGAGTTGCAGGACAGCAATTCAAATGCTCCCTCTGTGGACCCCCAGAGCTGTTTCCTTCTAGGATGGGAGAGAGGTGGGTAACAAGGGTGAGAGGCAAAGTGGAAAGTCTGGGGTGCTGGTTGCCTCTCAAGGTTGCAAGCTTTCCTCCATGTCAAACTAACAACTCCCTGCTGTGTGTGTTAGAGCCAGCTTTTTGTTACTTAGCAGATAACCCAAGGTAAACAACTGAAATGGGGGAAAGGGTTAATTTGGTCTAGTCTTCAGAGTTGCCAGTGCTTGTCTGGCTCCATCTCTTCTGGTTGAGGAAGCAGGACACCTCAGTGGACTACTACCCCGGTGAGGTAGTGAAGAGAAGAAAGCACTTCCCAGAGACCCAACTTCTTTATATTGGGTCCCAGCTCTTGAAAGTCCCACCAGACCCCAATAGTTCCATCAGTAGATGAAGCCTTTAACTCTCTAACACTGTTCTGAAGGGTGGGACCATGTTGTCTGTATGAAGCTTCTGGGATACAGCAGGTGGTTCCTACACGTGAAGTGACTTCCTGTCTACTAGAAAAAGACCTTAGAACTTTCTGACCATCTCAGAGGTCGATTCCAGGTGTGGTCCTGGGCACAGAAGCCATGTGGAAACACACCATCAATCAACTCAGAAAACTCAGCCCACTGATTTCATTTTGCCAAGTGACGATTTGGGTTTCAGTTAAGTCTATGGAAAGTTGCTTTTGGTGAGTGAGCTCCTGCATGCCAGAGGACTTCTCTTGGTGAGCTGGGCTGGCTGAAGCACAGGTTTCTAGAGGTCGTTGGTCAGAGGAGTGAAGACCGGATATTTGTGTTGTGGGAAATGGACCTGCAAAGTTGAGGATATGAGAGCTGTCTTTTCCTTTTTTTTTTTTTTTCTCCCATGACTGTCACTATTGTGGCAATAATAGTGTGGCAATGATATTGTGGCAAGAATCCACAATATCATTGTGGTGACCTAGTTTCCAGCACAGGTCCTTGGAGCGACCGCCCTTACTCAACCCATAGCATCTATGGTGTTATTTCCTGGCCTATTGCTACCTAGTGTCTCTTCAGCTTCCCAGTTCTATATATGGAATTAGATCTCCATTGAGTGTGCTGTGGGTGACAGATGACCAGAACCTCCAGACAATGGAAGGACAGACATATGGTGTAAGCCTCACCACAGGGGGTGCCTGTTGGGGATTCTAATCTTGGACATAGGAACATAGGCTAAAACCATTTGGCAGCTGCCAATGGCCAGGCTCTTTCCAGCTGGACACCGTCAAGAGCACTTTGAGGCTTTGAGCACTTTGAGCACTTCCGGCACTGCCTAGCTGCAACTCCTGCTCACTAATCTCTCTATCCAGAGATCTTCCTTTAAGTGAATCTGTTTCCCATCCTTGTAATTCAAGAATTTTGACACATACAAGAGGCTCTAAGAGTTCAGGTGCCTCTTCATGATGGAAGTTTTCACTTTCCCACCTTCTGCCCTATTATCCTCACCCTCTGACTCCATGTGCTGCTACCTGGTGCCTTTCCTTCCATGAAGATCAGGACTGAGGAGGAAGGAGACAGCACTGGGAATATAAGGCAGTTTACTGCCCCTAGGCTTGAGGGCAGATGGCTAATTGAGAACAACAAGAGGACAGTGGGGCTGGGAGGTGACTCTGAGATTCATCTAATAAGCAAAGAAAAGGAAGGCACTATATAGTCTCAACAGAAGAAGAACTAAACTGACATTTTATCGACTGGCAGAGGGAGCTGTTAAAACAGATTCCTATACCATGAGTAGGTGGATGAAGAGGCTGGCAGAGGACCCAGCCACCAAAGGCATCACTCCTGGAGGCCAGTGATGCCTACTGGGCAAAGCCAGCACATGAACTTGAGTTCACTCCCAAGTACATGCTAGTTCACCCCTCCCCACAGTTCCCAGAGGCCAGCTCAGTCTCCAGAGGGTGACTAAGAGGGTAACATTCTAGATGTAACCTTTACTCACAATTCCTGCCTGTCATAGCCTGGCCTCTGGCCCTGTGGAAGATCAAGGATAGAATTCTTCCTGCTTTAAGGTAGAGATAGCATCACAGGAATGTACCATACTGCTTCCAGAAAGGAAGTCAAACTGTTACAAAGCATCTTCCAGGCATCCTTGATGGATGGGCCTTGCAGGGGTAGAGCTTGCAAGGGAGCTGAGAGGCAGGTCACAATGGCCTTCTCACCTTCTGTGATCTGTGTTTGTGGGGTATGGGGGTATATGGGGGATACTCAGGGAACATGGAGAGGCAAGACAGAGAGACTCAGGGCTTGGGGACAGTGATGAGAATAATATCAGACAAAGCGCACCTGGCTCTGATTGCCCTGCAACTGACACCATCCAGGTCCCTTCCTGCAGAAAAGCATTGAGAGAGATAGCAAGAGTGTGGCCTAAGTATCTGGATTTAGAAAAGTAGGTTGCAAGCAGGGTGTGGTGCCTCACCCTGGGGCTTTCTGGCCAGCTAGCCTAGCCTACTTGGTAATTTCCAGGTCAGTGAGAATGCTTGCTGAAAAAAAAAATCAAGGTGGGTGGCACCCTAGGAATGACACCAGAGCCTGTCCTTTGATGTACGCACACACATGCATCCCATCTTCACACCCCCCCCACACACACTACTGGAAGGTCTGGGGAGTAGTGTGTGTGTCTGTATGGGTGTGTGCACTCTCTTTTCCCCTTCTGTCTCTGTCTCTGTCTCTCTCTCTGTGTGTGTGCAGGCTCAGGGTTTGAACCACCCCCTTCTGCTTGTTCCTACACTAGGCCCAGATCTTTGGAGTTCTGGAGGTTTCTTTCCCCTCGTCAGTCGGGACTTGCAGAGGTGATATATTTGCAGGCACCAGGGGAAGCCAGATGAACCCAGCTCTGCCAGTTAGCCGCTGGCTCCTTGGGGAGACCTAGGGCAGATAAAGAGTCTTATTAAAACAGCTTCTCAGATGATTATCCTAGGGGTCTATTACACCCTACTCTGGGGAGTAGCATACAAACTCCTCACCTGCCTCCTTTGCTTCCCTCGGCCTTTCTCAGAGAGCCTGGGTTCCTCTGCATAGCACCCTGACTCCTACTGCCCCAAGTTTTGCCTAGACTGAGCATGAGGGGAAAAGGAGCCTTCAGTTTAGCAAAAGATTTGAAGGTCACCTTCACAGAGCCCTAAACACGATAACAATCTCTGCAATCAACAAGCCTGGCTCCTTTGGAAACTAAAATAGCAACTGTGGAGTCAATTGTGCCCCCTCCGTTCTCTTTTCTTTATAGGACACAAAGAAACTCTAGGGGGTGAACTTGGAGATCACAGTGTCTTTTAACAGCCCAAAAAGCTGAAAAGAAAGTTCCCGAGTCTATCTGCAGCTTGTCGTCAGCACAGAACAGCTAATTATCTCAGTGCTTTTACTACCTATCACCTTGTATCCAGCCAACTCTGTCCTTCAGCTATGGTCTTATTTGTCCTATAGATAGCCCAAGTTCAAGGAGGTTTGGCAATGGTGCGCCTCATTTTAGATGGAAGAGAACCCAGGTCCAAGGAAGAACCATGCCAACACAGGGTCAGCACAGGGTACAGTAGGCCAAAGAAGAGAGACCCATAGATGTTTTAGCAACCCCTGCTGGTTCCTGCTTCATTCCTCTTCTCCTTGGGTTGGGCTCTGAGCTGTTGTGCACTGACTAGTATAGCATCCAGTGGGCAGTTGCCAAGGCAGGAACAGATGGAGTGGGGAAGGAGAGTTCTTCCACTCTGTGGCATTTGGGGAGAGGAATGGAGACTGAATTTTTCAGGTTGGAGTTAATTAGGGATAATGGAACATGCGTGGGGGCAAATTGTTGATGGGAATGAAGAACCTAGCAAATGGTCTCTCTCTCTTTCAGCCAAATATGGAGTGGTCTAAAAAGACAATGGCTTTGAATTTAGCTCCCATGAGAGCATGAAAAGGAACATCCCACAGAGTCTACTCCCCACCCATGAGATGGAAGTCTGCAGGGAACTGGTGGAGGTGCCTGTTAAGTCAAGCACAGACAATGACAGGTGCAAAGGCTAGCCATTAGGAAAGGAGGCTGGGCAAAGGTCACGATAGGGTTACTTCATAGACAGAGTTGAGGACCACCAACTGTTAGGAAGAGACTCAAAGGTCATCTTCGTAACCTCACCCCATATGTAGATGAGCAAACTGAATTCAAAAACATGCCCAGTAAACAAACACTGCTTTTAAGAAGCTAAATGGAAGTGGAATCAACTACAGGCTAGAGCAACAACAACAACAGCAACAAACAACAACAACAACAACAACAACAACAACAACAACAACAAAACCCACACCCAATGTAAAGGCAAAGAGTGGTTAAGAGGAAGAGAGCCGAGAAAGACATGCCATGCAGCCACTAATGCAAAATGCAGTTGCTTTTATTAATGTCAGACAATTTGGGCTTCAGTGTAGGGGAAATTATCACAGACAGTGAAGGACGTTAGGCAATGACCCAAAGCATCAATTTATTAAGAAGACACAGAAAAATCCTTAGCTCATATACTCCTAGGCATACAGCTTTGAAATACATGAAGTAAAAAGGGTAAGAATGAAAGGGACAATAGTGAGCCCACAGTTACAGGCAGAGACTCCCATAGGTCTGACATAGAGCATTTATAGAGCAACTAGGCAAAAGTCTGTAGAAGTCCTGAGCCTTGATACTTAACTTGACCTCATTAATATTTATTAGGCATTCCACCCAATGAGGGAAGAATGTATCTTCATTTTAAATGCTCCTGGAATGTGTACCAAGTCAGGCTGTGTGTTGAGACATAAAATAAGACTCAATAAATCTGAGATTAAATTTATAAATCAGCCTTTTTGGTCATGAGCAAATTAAAAGAGAAACTTTCAAAAGAAGTCTATCTGGAAAGTCCTCAAGTATCTGGAAGTTAATAACACATTCTAAAGTAAGAGATGGGTAGATGAAGAGTCATAGAGATACTAGGATTTATTTTGAGAACAGTGAGAAGGAAGCGTGTGGTACACAGCTGAAGGGGAGATGTGAGATGCTATTGTTAGCATTAAGTACTAATAGAAAAAAACCAGAGAGTTTTCAAATTAAGGGTGTAACCTTCCTCTTAAGAAGCCAGAATAATAAATGTAATTTAGAAATGGAAATTAGTAGTGAAATTACCTTCTAAATAGTTATGATTGTAGCTTTAGGCTAGAGCTGTGCTGGCCTTGGTCAGAGAAACTTCTTTTTGGAGAGAGACCTAGCTGGTCGCAGTGCTAAGAATAAGTGTGTGTTGGGTGCTCAGCCCTAGACAGGCATCTCTGTCATTTCCACTAAGACTGTAAGAGGGGAAGGGTAGGGAGAGCGAGGTCTGCCATTCAGGAGGTGGCTATTGCATTCATGAAGACACAGCTGTTGAGGCTATCTGCACAAGACCTAGGCACATCAGAAACACCATGAAAGTAGGAGGGGCTAGTTGGGAAGACTCAGGAGTCAACAGAATGCGGATGAGAGAGGGTAATGTGGGCATCACCTATGATCACAACACATTGTGTGAATACAAGAAACTGTTAAAAATTAATTTTTAAAAGCGACACATTCAGCCTGAAGTAATTATGCAAAATGAAGAAATTAATAAAGTTAGCAGTAGAAATCAGTGCAACAAAAGTGGCATACTGTCAAAGACGTGCAAAGATGAACAAACCTGAGGAGCCTCCAGGCTGCCTGATTGAGCAGAGCAGAGCCAAGAGATAGCTTGTCAGCAGTACCTATGAAAGAGTGCACAGAACAGAACAACTGTGTGAGAGAGAAGCTTACATGACGGCCGTCAGTTTGATAATTTCAATGAATGGACCAAGGCCTGGAAAGACACAAGTGGTACAAATGGCCTAAGGCACTGAAGCAGAAACCAGTAACCTGAGAGGAGTTACTAAGGAGTTTGATTTGTGGGTAGAAATCTTCCAAAGACAAAATAGAACTCAACAACAATAGCAACACAAAAATAAACAGAAGACCAAACAACCAACCAAACAAAAACCCAAACTCCAAAGCTGGAGATCCAGTTAATGAATTCTTTCAAATAATAAATATTCAAACAGACAGACAGACAGACAGACAGACAGACAGACAGACAGACAGAAATTAACATGAAGTCTTCCACGAAGAGGAGAGAATACCCACAATGCATCTTATGGGGGAGCACTACTCTGTTACTGGAGGGGTTAATGACCTGAAAGCCTCAGATGGGTTGAAAACCTACAGATAGGAAAGTTGACAGCTTCTGCAGGATGGAGGATCCAGGTGCCAGAGATTCTGATAAGAAGGTCAAAATACCATCTCCCCTTGGTGTTGGCATTTACACCTTCCAGGGGAACAGGTCTACAGATCTGCAGACAGACTCTTCTACTTCCAAAGCTCCCTTTTCTGTCTTTTAAATCCCCAAGCTCAAGCTGGGTGATGGTGATGCATGCCTTTAAGGTGTATCTCTGAGTTCGAGGCCAGCCTGGCTTACAAATCCAGATCCAGGACATCTAGAGCTACAGAGAGAAACCCTGTCTTGAAAAAAAAATCAAAACCAACCAACCAACCAAAAATCCCCAAGCTCCCTGCACCGGGGCACACAGCCTGACTTCTGAAGAGACCACTGCCCTCACTGTTCTGATGGAGAGACAGTCTCTTTCCTTTATTTGCTCAGTCTCTCCTAATCTAACATCACTCAAACGTACATTACAAGAAAAGAAAACTGGTCCATTCGGCAGGAATGCAGACATAGAATTAATAAAAACCTACTAAATGCAAATCCTCCACTACTGCACATGAAAACTGTCTTATATCATGACCAAGGGATGTTTGTCCTAGAAATGCTTGGTTGCTTTAACTTTTAACACTGAATCAATTTAAAAAGAAAAAGTGGAAACATCATCTCAATCAATGGAGGAAACCAGTGAGATATTTATATAAATTAAAAATATTTGCCACTAACAACAATAAAACAAAGGGACAGAGAGAACACTCTCTGTTCTTCCAGAGGACCTGAGTCCAGTTCCCAGAACCAATGTCATAGCCACAAATACCTTTAACTCCAGCAACAGGGATCCAACACCCTCTTGGGGCACCACAGATTTGCAGCATACACACACAGACAAATAAGAGAAGTGAAATACATCTTTCAATAAATAAATTAAAACTATAAGGCAATTCTAAAAGAAATTAAGGAATACTAAAAATAGGATTAAGGAATACATAAATAGAGGAGTGTACTATGTTCATGGATTACAACCTTTAATATTAATAATAATATGAAAATGGGCAAAAGATTTCGACAGATACTCTACAAGGAAGGTGTGTGGACAGTCAATAAACATATGGTAAGATGAGCAATGTCAGTAATCATCAGGAAAATTAAAAAAGTATCCTTAGAAGCTTGTTTGTTTTCTAATGAGACAGAAAGGGGTAGATTCCGATGGGAGTGAGGAGGAACTACAAGGAGAAGAGGGAGGAGAAACCATAATTAGAGTATATTATGTAAGAAACAAAGCTATTGTCGATAAAAGGAGGGAAAAGTGAAAAAAATCAACAGGGCAATAAATGGTTGTAAATGCAAGACTAGATATATTATGATAGAACTGTTTACCAAGAATCAATTGACCACCTTCCTGACAAACTCAATCCATGGTTGGGTCTCCTGCAAAAAAAAAAAAAAAAATGAACAATACAGTGGACGCTGAGAACATGAACAGATTACAAGATTGGAAATTAATTCATTGCCATGTAAAATAGGAGCCACCTATTTCTTGAGAATGAGAGATTAGAGATTTTTGTTAGAGTACTGCCATAGGATAAATGGGAATACATGAGTAATTTAAAAAATGAAAAGGAAATCCAGGGCTAATTCATGGGTTAAGAGCACTGACTGCTCTTCCAGAGGACCTGGGTCAATTTTTAGTTTCCACATGGCAGCTCACTGCTGTCTGTGACTCCAGTTCCTGGGGCTATGACATCCTCACACAGACATATGTGAGGGCAAAGCACGAATGCACATAAAACTAAAAAAATTAAAAAAGAAACACAAAACTGTAATGAGATACCCTTTTATTACAACTTAAGGGACTGAAAGTTATAAGTTTGGATGAAAACAGAAAACAATAGAAAATCTCTGTCCTTGCTACTGAGAACTACCATGGTGCAACCCCTCTGGAAGGAACCTTAGGTTCATCCTTAAAAGTTAAGCATGCTTTTCCATTCCACCCAAAGACTACTCAGAGGATTTTACCCAAGAAAAGACATAGAGATATGCCTAAATGTTCTTAGTGATTTTATGCTTTCTGGCTCCAAATACAAAACAATCCAGATGTCCATTTGACAGGTAAAGCAAAGAAATTGCGGCAAATGACCAAATTCAGCCTTGAAAAAGAACTGAACTATAAGGGTAACTAACAATGTGACAAATCTAAAAAACTTCTCCCCCACTGAAAGAAACCAAGGATGAAGGCTATATATTCAGTCATTTCATTTAAATGACTTTACGCAAAGGACAAAACCCAAGGGACAAAAACCATATGCAGAGTTGCCAGAGAGGGAAGAGACTTCAGAGAAGCACCAAGAAACTTTATGTGGTCCCAGAAGGATTCTGGGAGCAGCTATGCTCATCAGCACACTGCCAACACAACACAGTATTATTCTGTTTTGTAATTGTGTTGGGCACATTTTTCAAAACTGAGTCAGGCTTGCAATTCTTTTTTTTTTTTTTTTTTTTTTTTTTTTGGTCAGTTGCACTTCCTGCAACACTATGCTCCTCTGCCTGATTTACAGGTGGAGGGCTGAGGCGTCCTAGAAGACCCTTCCACCTTAGCTACTGGCAGCTCTTGGCTTCTTGATGTTTAGAAAGCTGCTGGTCAGCTGGGCGTTGGTGGCGCATGCCTTTAATCCCAGCACTCGGGAGGCAGAGGCAGGCGGATCTCTGTGAGTTCGAGGCCAGCCTGGTCTCCAGATTGAGTGCCAGGATAGGTTCCAAAGCTACACAGAGAAACCCTGTCTCGAAAAACCAAAAAAAAAAAAAAAAAAAAAAAAGAAAAAAGAAAACTGCTGGTCTCTGTGGAGCAATCCCAGAGATGAGAGGAAAGAAACAGAGTGTGGCAATATCTGAGGCCTCTCAAGCATTCGTGTGAGAAGGATGTCAAGAGTTGAGCCTTCTCGGTATGGCTCCATCCTGGAAGACAGTGCTGTATTCTAGGAGAAGAAATTCTGTACCCACTGCATGTCAAAGGAGCCAAGGGTGGGAAGCAGGCCAGGATACTAAGGCACCACTAGCAGTGTTGTTAGCGTGTGGGCAATGTCCACCGTGGTGTTGTCTCCTTATATATGGCCACTTATCATGATAGGAGGTCTCAGACATGTCCCCTTGTGAATGCTTTTACACACCTGTGGAAAATGGATTTGAAGGCCACCTTTCAAAAGCAGTGCTTTGTAATTGGAGCTATAGTCAGTCCCATGACAATCTCTTGTAACTTCCCCAGTCCTATGTCAAAGTCCTAGGCCCCCAGTGTGGCAGTATCTTATTGTAGATAGTATGACTGCAGGGCTGGCTGACTGAGATGAAGTCAGAGTAGAGTAGGATGAGAATACTATGTAAGACTGGAGAGGGTGGGCCCAGAGAGATGGCTGAGCTGCTAAAGTGCTTGTCCTTCAGGCATGAGGACCTGAGTTCAAGCCCCAAAACTCATGTAAACACAAAGTGTGTGTGTGTGTGTGTGTGTGTGTGTGTGTGTGTGTGTGTGTGTGTGTGTAATTCCAGTGCCAGGGAGGCAGAAATCGTGGTTCCCAGGGCTTTCTTACTAGCTAACCTAATCTAAGAAGTGAATTCCAGGTCGTCAAGAGTCGTTTTCCAAAAATAAAAAGGTGGATGGTATCTTAGGAGTGCCAGCCGAGGTTGACCTCTATCCTGCAGGTACAAACTTATATGCATGGTCGTGTATGCTTGCACACACCCAAGCATGCACAGAGAGAGGAGAGAGAGAGAGAGAGAGAGAGAAGAGAGAGAGAGAGAGAGAGAGAGAGAGAGAGAGAGAGAGAGATTGGAGGTGTCCTGTGATAGACTGAAGATCCACTGGGAGCTGGGTGCCTTTCTACCTGCTTACCCAATGCATTCAGATAGCTGGGCTTTGCAAACACTGTGTGCTCAAACTTCCGGCCTCCAGAAAGAATTAACAACACTGGAGCATGTAGTAAGTGCCATTTTATAAGTAAGGCACTGGGCCCGTGGCCAGCAGGAAAACCTTGGTGAATTCATTAGCAAATATATTTAAAAAATCAATTAATTGTGTGAAAGAATGGATGGATGGGTGGACATATGGGTTGATGGATGGAGGGGTGGATGATAGATGAGTGGATGGACATGCATAGGCGGATTGGTAGATGGATGTATGTACTTAGTACATATGTATATATGTATGTATGTATGTATGTATATAGGTATACACACACACACATAGGTGATGGATGGATAGGTGAATGAGTGGATGGGTAGATGGCTGGATGGATGGATGGGTGGGTGGGTGGGCAGATGTATGACTAGGTAATGGATAGGTGAATGAATGAATAGATGGATAGACAGGTGGGTGGATGGATGGATGGGTAGCGCTGAGTGAGTGTATGATACATGGATGGGTAGACTGCAGACCGAGTGGAAAGTTGGATGGAAGAATTTGCCTCAACTCAGGCAAGAAGCAGAATGATGGCTGCATTGTAAAAGGTGTGTTCATGTCTGGAGAGAGGCAAATTAGGAGGATGTTAGTGCATGTTTGTGTGTCCTTTGCTCCTCCTCGAATAAGGACTACATGATAGATTGAGATTTTATACATTTAATATTTCCTCCCGACTCCAGGTGCTTTACATCTGGATAAAAGGAGCTATAAATCTCTTCAGGCAGAACGTGGCTTGCCCTTCCTCTCCACCGCTCACTGATATCTCACTTGGAAATGCAGCTGAACAGTCAGTGATGAATCGCAGCATCTGTGGAACGGTCCAGATAAGCAACGATTTGCATTTTCACGTGATCATTTGTTGCTCGTGGCGTTTTCAAATTATGTCGGGGCCACATTAATTCAGTTGCCATCTTCTGCCATGCTCTGCCCAAGTGACCGGGTGATGGGGATTCAAGTGGCAGGTTTGTCTGGTTTTTCAGGTGTGTGGAGTGCTCCCTTTTGGTATTGAGACACATATGGAAAGAGAGCTGCCCTATGGAGAGTGAGCTTGCAGCAACTCTCCCCAAAAGGTGGCAGCTTCAAATCTACTTTGCCTCTGTGCTCTCCATGTCTGCCAGTCGCCTCAAAATGAACTAAGCACCAATTGTTCTCCCTGGTGCCTCCACCTTACACTGTGGAGGAGACATCCCCTCCAGTAGCTAGCTGATTCTTCCTCTCTACTGTAGAAACTGTGTGTGCCGGGGGAGGCTGGCAGCAGCAGGCACCATATGGCTGCCATGGATGCGGTCTTTTGGGGAGAAGGAAATCTTGGAGAAGTTATACAGGCTGGATGGAACTCCGCAGCCCTGCAGAGGAAGCTCTTGTCTGGCACTTGCCTGAAGCTGTCTCTGTGGTCACAACTTCTTCAAAGAGACCTCATGTGGCCAAGAGGACTCTGTCAGAGGGGAGAGAGTGTTAACTGGAGGCAGAATTAGTCCTGATGTGTCTAAGTAGGACTTCTTTACTGAATACCTCTGGACAAAGAGATTTCACAGCCCAATGTAATTCCCTTCAACCTTCACAATCCAGGGAGGGTTTTTTTTTTTTTTTAAACACACATCAGTAGTGTTTCTTGCTAAGGTGCAAATCCATTTCCGTGCCCAGAAGTAGACTCTACATCTCCACATCCTTAACACAAATCGTCAGAATGCTATCCAATGCATTGATGAAGAGGCCTTTGAAAGTGAGAATTAATTTGTTTCTCTAGTCTTAATCTACATTTGCTACTCTCCCGAGGATCCTTTCTACAGCACGCCCATCAGCTCCCGTCTCATCTTTTCCAGCCCTTTCAGAAGTCTTGTGTTGAAGTTCTGCTCAGGTTCTTTTAGGTTCCAATAGACACATGTTGATGGAGAGATGGAGATCTGTCTGAAATGAAATGTCCAAAGTGATTTTTAGATCATCTAACCAACAGGGCAGTACAAGGTCATTCAAAAGGACGCAAGTTTGGGTGACAGGAAAGCCGCAGTATTTTGGTTTTGTTTCATTGTGTTCTGTTTTGAAGTTCCCTTTGTACATTTTGCTGTGGAGACAGCATGGTTGGTAAAATGCTGAGCATAAAGAGACCTGAGTTTGGATCTCCAGCATCCACATAAAAAACATGAGTGTGGTGGTATATGCCTGTAATCCCAGGGCTGGGTGGTTTGAAACGGGGGGGATCACTAGAGCTTGTTGGCCAGTCAATTTAGCTGAACAATCTAGGTTCAGTGAGAGATCCTGTCTCAAAAATGTAAGGTGGAGAGAATACTGTGTGCAGTGTGTGATACACGTATGTGTACGGGTGGGGGTGCACATACTCACGTATGTATGTGAGTGTGGAGGTCAGAGTTTGATGTTGCAGGGTTGGCCAGTCTGCAAGCTCTCTGTCTTTGCCAACAAGGTGGGTTCTCCAGCATTGTCCTGGCCAGTTTACCACTTGCAGCAATGAGCAAGGGGCAGTGCAGGTTTTTTTTTTTTCCCTCTTTGTGGGCCACCACCCAGTTCCCAAATAAATACACAGAGACTTACTCTAACTTATAAGTTCCTGGCCTTAGCTTGGGTTGTTTCTAGCCAGCTTTTCTTAATTTAAATTATCCCATCGACCTTTTGCCTCAGGGCTTTTACATCTCTCTATTCTATATACCTCTCTTTCCTTCTTACTCTGTGGCTGGCTGTGTGGCTGGCCCCTGGCATCCTCCTCTCCTCCTTTATTCAGTCCTTCCTCCTGTTTTTCTCTCGAGCCTAGATTTATTCTCTCTGCCTGGCAGCCCTGCCTAATACTCTCTCCTGTCTAGCTATTGGCCATTCAGCTCTTTATTGGACAATCAGATGTTTTGGGCCAGCAAAGTGACACAGTTTTACAGAGTTAAGCATACGAAACATAAAGGAATGCAACGCATCTTCCCATCATTAAACAAATATGATGTAACACATAAACTAATATTCCACAGCAGGGCAGGGCCAGTTTTCTGGCTTTTACATCCTCAGGGTCATTTCTTCCACACCTATACCTTCAGGGCCAGCTCTACTGTGCTGTCCAGGTGAGGTGCAGGGCCTGCTCTCCTGAGTGCAGCAGCTGATGACCTCAGGGCCAGCTTTTCCATCTGCCTCAGGCATTGTTGGGAAGGGGGGGCATCTCTCTCCTGACCTGCAGCCACAAGACAGATGAGTAGTGGGGACAGCTCTCCCCACCACTTGGAGCTGGCTTACTCATACCTCCACCAATAGGTTGGCCTTGTTGTACTGCCTAGGCAAGGTGAAAGCCTGCTCTTTCTAGTGTGACAGCTTGTGGGGAGCAGGGACATCTCTTCCTCTCTTATGACCTCAGGCCAGCTCACACATATGGGCAGGGGGATCTAATTATTCTTTTTCAATAAAAATCAGGAGTCAGATATTGGGACAAGAACCTGCTTGATCGACAAAGTAGTAGAGAAGCAACCAGTGATCTCCTCTCTCCTTCCTCGATCCAAAAGGGCCAAGAATCTTTCTAAGCCCCACCCCACTACTTCCTGTGTCTCTCTAGGTGTCCTCAGTCCTCCAAAACCTCTATGGCTAATATTGGTCAACTAGTAGCTAGCTCTACCCTCTAATGCAAAGTAAACATTTTTAGCAGTCTTAGGAGTATCAGAATGTGATGAAAAATCCCATGTTTCCTCTTTTTGTCTAAATAAAAAGGGAAGGTTTTTTAACTCTAACACAGTAAAACTATATACAGTAAGAATAATTATCAGGTAAGAATTACATTCAAAATGTCCAATCCATTTGCATTTGGCAAATTGACAGAAAATACCCCATTGTCTATATTATCTTGATGAGTTCAGTTTTATACCTAAACCATTTTCTGTCGTAACTTGTATTAGCATCCTAAAAATATCTTTATTCTCCTGGAAAGACAAAAACAAAACCCTGTCCAATCCTAACTTTGGGGGGTTTCCATTTTGGCAGGGTATTTGTTAGTTTTATGAGTTAGTTTAGATTGAATGACCACACTGTTTGATGAACTATCACCTCTCCTAATCAAGAGGTCTCTCCTTTTGACTCTAATCTTTATCAATTTTGATGGTATCCATAGCTCTTCTTTTCCTGTGGAAACAAAAGCAAAGCCTCTTCTCCAATGTAAAAAATATCCTGGTTTCCATTCTGAGGTCAACACATCTTTAAAGTATATAATAATTTTATTTAATTCAGCGGTTTTTTGTACTATCCAATATCTCTCCACAGCTGCCATCCCTTTCTCATTAGCATTAAAAAAATTTAAAGTTAATAAAGCATTGTGCAATCTATTTCTGGGTATCTTTATTACCCCTTTGTGTTTATTAAGCATATCTTTTAAAGTATGATTAGATCTTTCTATAACTGCTTGTCCTGTAGGGTTGTGTGGTATACCTGTAATATGCTTTACTCTGTAATATGCAAAAAATTTTCAATTTATTAAAGACATATGCTGGAACACTGTTAGTCTTAAGTTTTACAGGTAACCCCATGATGGCCATAAGATCTAATGAATATGTAATTACAGAATCGGTCTTTTCAGAACTCAAAGCAGTTGCCCTTTGAAATCCTGAATATGCATCTTTGGTATGGTGCACATACTTTGTTTTTTAATCCCAGCTAAGTTGATTATTCCTTCATTTAATTTTTCCATTTTCAAACCGTCCATTATGGAACTATACAGGGATCCAACTCCTTGCATTATAATATTCTTGCCTGTTCTTAACCCAGGTAAAAACTCTTTTTAAGAATTCCCAGATCTGCTGGTGACCACAGTCAAGTGTGAGGCTGGTTGTCACTGCACTGCAATGCTGGGCAGAGAACATGGGAGTGTAGCTGGGAGTTAAGAGTGTGTGGTGTTGGTGGCAGTATTGAAAGCCCCAGTGGGGGTCAAGGTGGTTGACCTGGTGTGGCGGTAGTTCAAGGAGGGGGCCCAGGGGGAATCATGTAACCCAGTCCAGACCAGACTGGTGAAACCCATAGAAACAGCTGACCTGAACAAGGGAGAGCTCTTGGTCACAAGCCTGATAGCTGGGAAACCAGCATGGGACTGATCCAGACCCCCTGAATGTGGGTGTCAGTGAGGAGACCTTGGAAACCTATGGGGCCTCTTGTCGTGGGTCAGTACTTATCCCTAGCATAGGAATGGACTTTGGGAGTCCGTCCCACATGGAGGGATACTCCCTGAGCCTAGATACAAGGGGGTTGGCCTAGGCCCTATCCCAAAGGATATGACAGACTTTGAAGACCCCCCTAAGGAAGGCCTCACCCCCCCTGGGGAGCAGAAAGGGTATGGGATAGGTAGAGTGTTAGTTGTGGGGGGCAGGAGAGGAGGGGAGGGAGAGGGACCTGGGATTGACATGTAAAATAATCTTTCTAATTGCAATAAAAATAATTTTAAAAAAGCAAGAGCAAAAAAATGTTTTTAAAATAAACCTCACAAGTCAGATATTGGGACAAGAATCTGATTGATCAGCAAATTGGCGGAAAAATGACCAGTGACCTCCTCTA
Source organism: Cricetulus griseus (assembly GCF_003668045.3). Taxonomy (NCBI): domain Eukaryota; kingdom Metazoa; phylum Chordata; class Mammalia; order Rodentia; family Cricetidae; genus Cricetulus; species Cricetulus griseus. The sequence goes on along the minus strand of NW_023276806.1, from coordinate 195,990,275 downwards.
TCTCTCCTTCCTCAATCCAAAAGGGCCAAGAATCTTTCTAAGCCCCACCCTACTACTTCCTGTGTCTCTCTAGGTGTCCTTAGTCCTCCAAAACCTCTATGGCTAATATTGGTCAGCTAGTAGCTAGCTCTACCCTCCGATTTAAAGTAAACTTTATTGGCAGTCTCGGAAGTGTAAGAGTGTGATCAAAATATTCCACAACAGAGACCTACCCTTGTCTCCATAACCATTTAACTGTAGGTGGATGTCTGGTCATTTCCATGTGTTGGCTGTTGTGAATAATGCCACAGTAGACATGGGACTGGTATGGATCTGAGATTTTGATTTCAGGTCTCTTGGATAAATACTCAGGAGACTGCTGGTTGCATGGCAGTTCCATTCTTATATTGTTAAGGAAACTCCATCTAGTTTTCCATAGCTTTCCCAACAACATAATTGAAGGACTCCAGATGCTCAGTGTCTCACTAGTGTCCCGACCTGCAGGACGTCAATCTGGGGCAAGAGAGTCAGGGATAGGGAATGGGGACAAGAGACACAGAAAGAACAACCACAAGACAGGATTCTGATCAAGTGGCAAACTTTACTTTTCTCAGGCTAGCTTATATAGTCAGGATATGGGGAGGGGCAGAATGGGTTGTTTGTGCACCAGGTGTTGGTATAGGCAGGATATTAGGAAGCCACAAAGAGGATGTTTGGCAGGGTAAAGAGTTCATGAGTAAGAGGTCCAGGAAGGGTTGCCTAGGTGACGAGCCTGTGGGTAGAAGACTGGGTCAGGTTGTTTCTTTTCATGAGCTGAGGTTTTAAGGAGCTGCTATGTAAAGGTTAACTATGTGGCCTGCCAAACATGGCCTAGGATCTCATGCCAAGCCCCAGATTTGGCTCCCAACACACTAGCACTTGATTTTTGTCTTTTAAAACAGTCTCCTTGCATGTGTGAAATGATGCCTAACTGTGGATTTGATTCTCATTTCTCTGATGAGATCTGATTTCCAGTACTTTCTATGTATCTATTGACCATTGCATTTTCTGTTTTGAGAATCGTAGTCTTCACACCAGGTTTTTGAATGAAGTGACCATAATTGAGTCCCCAACAAATTTTAGAATTAATCACTTACCAGCCACAGAGCTGACATTCTCCTAGGTGGCCTTTTTGTTTTTCTTGCATCCCTAGCTTACTTTTTGTTCTGTTTATTGTTGCATTTCTATTCTTTGTTTTTCATCACTTTCTTCTAATGAACTCACAAATAGAAATATCAAACAGGAGATTTAATGAAGCCACTCAAACTCTTGCTGTATCCTCAGCAGTTGGAATGGCTGTATGGCACACTGTGGTCTTACCAGAGCCAGAGATGGAGGCCTGGCCATGCAGAGTTCCTATTTCTATACTCTAATTGAAAGGTTCAGGCATTATACTGGCCTGCCCCTGTTATCTGGCAGAATCCACTCAGGCAGTACTCTGGTCAGCCCAGGGTTCCATGGGAACTAAGTCTGCACGCAGGTGTAGAGGACCCCTTTAAAAGCCAGACCCCTGCCCATTTACACTCTCTCTGCCCCTCTTCTCTCTGCCTCTTTCTCTCATGACCGGCCATGACGGTCAGCCATTAACCCTGTTCCTCTTCTCTCTTAGCTTCTTTACTCTGCCGGGCCTATAATAAACTGGTTAATATGTCTCTTAGTTTCACGTCTCATCTTGTGCCCCTCTTCTTACTTCTAATTTAAGCACAAGAATAACACTAATAAGGAAAAAGAAAGCTGGAAAACAAGCCCATTTATAATATCTCTAAGAATAATGAAATCTGCATAAACTTAAGGAAGCAAAACCTGAAAACTCTGAGGAATTAACAAAAGAATTAAAATAAGCACAAATAAACTGCACAAACAGCCTATAGGGTCGATATAATTCTTATCGGTATCTCAATGTCATTTTTAAAAGAAATAGAAAAGCAATAATTCTATAATTTATATGGCTGTGTGGGTGGGGCCTGGTTATAATCCCAGCACTAGGGAGGCTTAGGCTAAGGTTTAATAATTTAAAACCAGCCTGGGCTAGTTACACAGCTTAGTCTTGAGTCTAAAAACCAAACCAGGGTGTGACATGGCTCAGCAGGTGAAAGCACTTACCAGGCAAAGTTGACATTCTGGGCTCGATCCCTGGAAGCCACAGTGGAAGAGGAGAACCAACTCTTGAAAGCATGCTATGGCATGCCCAGGTGAAAAGTCCAATTAATCTTGAGAAAGAACAACATAGGAGGCATCACAGCCCATTCCTGGCTTCTAGACATACGATGAAGGTTTACTAACCAAACGGTTTGGTTGTGGCAGGGATCGTAGGCCAGTGGAAGAGAATAAGAGCACAGAAATAAATGTATACAAACACCACAAGCTGGCTTTTACTTTGGAGGCTATGGGATGCTAAGTCTCAAATCTGAGTCAAATGGCTGAGGTGCCCATTGGACATATCACCTCTCAGTTCCTACCTGTGACAGGCCCCTCCTGTCTGGCATACCTCATCCATTACCCCAAACCTCTCCAGCCCAGGGGCTAGGCTGCCCTTATATATAATCCAGCCATTTTGTTCGCCTGGCCTTTTGGTCTACCCTTTTCTCTCTTTGCCCACACCACCCTTTTGGTTGGTGTCTCCCTTCCCTTTCTCTCCTCACATGGCTTGGCTCAGGGTTCCCCCAGATGTCCCTGCCTCTGGTTATGCTCTCTCTTTCATCTACAATAAACTTTCTCTTACACCTTACCTGGGAGCAGTAATGTTCTTCCTTTTTTGTTTCCTTTTATCGTTCATGGGGAAGGACAGTGAATATTAAATAAACAGGCTTTGTGAAGGCTGCGTGTGCACACAAAAGGCTGGATCTGGAACCTTGTCTTATCCCCCAGACACAAACAAACTCCAAATGGGTCAAAAATTTAAATGTAAGACCTGATACTTCAGAACTCCTAGGACAAGACCGAGGGCTAAAGTGTCATGGCATTGCTCTCAGTGATTTCATAGACATGACAGCAACAGTGCAGGGCACGAAACAAAGTTAAACATGTGGAGTTCATAAGACACAGCAACATGGAGGCATGCTTTCTGAATGACGTTCCCTCTGCTTCCTGGCTTTGGTGTTTGTGCACTGAGTGGCAGGTGGGAGGGTTTGGGCACTCAATCCCACTCTCCCATGTGTATCTTTGGCTGTCCACGGGGTCACGGAAATGTGAACTGCTTTCAGTTCATTGCAAAGGGAGACCAGGAATGAAATATATTATATTGGATCTCAACTTGTCACTTTTTAAACTTTTAGATAAAAACTGGTTATCACCAGTTTCATGTGGTTGGATCTAATGTACTCAAATCTGATTTGGACTAATTTGGGGGAAATGACTCCTTCTGCCCCATAGAATCTCCGTGAGGGCTGGAATCTCATGAGTCTTTCCTGTCCTGAGCGGGAATGTAGACTGGCTTGGTCTTATGCAAGTCTTATGTAGGCAACTGCAGTTGCTGTGAGTTCATAGGTGCAATGACATGTCAGATCCAGTGTGTCACCCATCCTCGCCTTCCCGTTCTTACATTCTTTCCACTGCTTCTTCTGTTGTTCCCAGAGCCTTAGAGAGAGTGACATAGATGTCTAATTTAGGGCTAAGTGCTCACCAGTCACTTACTTTGATCAGCTGTGAGTGTCGCCTCGACTGCCAGCTACTGGGAGCAGTGTGTTCTTTTAAGCAGCTTTAAATAATTTCCTCTTGACTTGCCTATATGATTAGTTCCCTTCACAAACCCTTCCTTTGGAAAGGGGAGGTGTACGGCCGAAGTTTACTTGTCTGAATTATTATTCCAAAAGAGTAGAATCTAAATTAATGTCGCTGACTGCTCTGTGCAGTCAGCTCAAGGTCGGTCAGTAGGTTAACAAAAATCAATGGAGACTGTGCCTCCTCAGAAGTGTCAGAGAAGGACGAGCATATTGGACAAAAACACACAGGCCTTGAACAGTAAGGCTGGTTTGCTTCTACTGCTCATATACTACTACCTAGGCCAAGTTCAAGCAATATTCCCAGTCATAGTAAACATGGAATCAGCAGTCAAAATTCCACAGAGCTGCCTCAGGAGCAACCGTCATGGAACTGTACCAGTTCCACTTGTTAGGTTTCTTAAAAGGCTTGCCTATGCCTGGAAAAGCACAGAAGATCCTCAACTATCAGGGTTGACAGGATTTTTCAATGTTTCAGTGATGCTGAAGTGACAGACATCAAGCAGCAATTGTATTGTGAATATTAAATTATTATCTGTTGCCAGCTAGCGATGTGAGCCATGGTTCTCTCTTCTGATGCTGGCCGGTGGCAGCGAGTTGTAGCTTCCAGTCAGTCATGTGACCATGAGGGGAATAACTGGGACCTCTCAGTGCTCTGTGTTTGCAAATTCTGATGGTCCACAGATTAGATGTATCAGTTTATCAGGGTACAAAGCCATACTAATTTGAGAGGCGTCTGTACTGAGTTCTAGAAGAAGATATTTTAGAGTCCATTTCCAGTAATGGGTAATCTTTAGTACTTAAATGTGTGATTTGATCAATGTCCTGCTTACTTCAAACTCTGCGAGGCATGAAGGTGACTGAACAGATGGAGTAAAGAGTGAGGACCAGGGACAAGGGTTGATGCTCTTTGATGAAGCTGCCGATGGGTTGTATCGGCTACTTCTCTTGATGCTATGACTAGCTGCCTGGCAAAGAGCAGCTCAGTTTGTTTTGCCTCACAGTCCCAGGGCATAAAACTCACCATGGTGGGAAGCAAAATGGCAGCAGGAATGTGAAGTGATGGGCCACATCTAGTTTGTAGTCACAGAGTAGAAGAGAGAGGGGTTAAACCCCAAGGCTATTAAACCCCAAGGCTATTAAACCCCAAGGATCTCAGGGTGGTTCACGTCCTATAGTGAGCATCCACCTTCTGAAGATTCCATAGCCTTCCAAACTGGTACCACCATCTGGGAATCAAGTGTTTAAACATATGAACCTATGGGGAACATATATATCAAAACTACAACATGGGTAAAATTCTCGAGGGAACCTGTGGTATACGGCAAGCTAAGTTCCCACTGATGTCATTCCCTGGCCAGTACATCTTTCTGACTAAAGACAAGGTACCTATACAATGCCATTGCTTTCCTCTGTGGGGGGTCTCAGTGCCAATCCCCCTTGACAGCCCCCTCTCCCATGGTCCCCCTGTTGCTTTGGCAAGACCAGTAGGACTTACCAGAGGAGCAAGTTTAGTTAGACTGTTACAAAAGCCCAATTGACTTTTCAGTTACATGTCTCCACTAGAAGTGGGAATAAAATAGCATTGACACATGTATATTTTTATTTTTATTTTTTTGAGACAGGGTCTCTCTGTGTTGCTTTGGAGCCTGTCCTGGCACTCACTCTGTAGACCAGGCTGGCCTCAAACTCACAGAGATCCACCTGCCTCTGCCTCCCAAGTGCTGGGATTAAAGGCGTGCGCCACCAACACCCGGCTAACACATGTTTAATATGGGCAACTTGCTATTAATATAAATGATGGAGACAAAACTGCAAATCAGACTATTTATCCTATATCCTCACCACAGCTAACAACTGCGAACATTTGCTCAAATGCATAGGCCTGTATGCAGAAGTGGTTGCATTGCATGTAAATTGGAAAGAGCTAATTGAACATGCAATAAGTCAGGTTTTCTCTTGTTCTCTTCTGTCTAGATGCCCTGGTGGGCAGATCTTCTGGGGTCTTATCATAGCTCTGTTATTGACATTATTCTGTCTGTGGTATTCCTGTCCATAGGGAATGCCCTCTCATGAAGGCAAGGCTAACTGCCTGGCATAGGCCCTGTATACAAGAACTTTCTAGATGTTGTCTTAGATTTTGTTACGGTTTTTTTTTTTTTTTTTTTTAGGCCTAGTATAGTCATTTGCCTAGAAAAATATATAAGGTCTTCAACCTATAATAGTTTGACTTATAATTTCCCCAGCTTTACCATGGTGCAAAAGCAATCATACATCAAGCAGAAAGTTGCATTTTGAGTGATGAATTTACATTTCTCCCCAGGCTGGTGTTCTGAGTTATGGGCCCCTTTGTGCAAAGCTGGACAGTGATAGCTGCCCACTGGGCCTTGATTTTGCACACTGCTGTTTTAATCCAAAGTTTCCCAACTGTGTCCTTGGCTGAGATTCATTCATTTGTTCAGGAAATGCATTCTAAGCACCTACTGTGTGCCAAGGTTGGTGCTGGGAATCAGGATACAGGAACAAGATACAATCCCCGCACACAAGCTGCTCCACTGAGACAGAGCCAGACGTGTAAACAAATAATTAGAGCACAGTGTAATTAGTGTTAATGAAGGCATGAGCAAAGAGCTGTGGGGCACGGGGGAGGAGTGACTACCTCTGCCTCAGTCTCAAGACTCCAGCTGTGCCAAGACATTTAATGTCACTGTTTTACTTGCAAAGGAGGCACTGCCCAAAAGGTATATTGCATCAGTCCAGTGTTCATCGTACATAGAGATGTACTCCCACCCTGGGGTGGATAATACCAGCCTTGTTCCCAGAGGCTGTACCCTGGACCCTGACTGTGAAGCAGTGTGGATACTATTTGACTTGGTCATACCTATGGCGGGTTTGGTGACAGCTGCGGGTGAATTCCTGTATCTTACTGGGATATTTCTTGGTGCCTTTTCCTCACAGCCTGCAGCAGTCTAGGCTGTCTGGCTGTTGCCATGGCAACAGAAGTCTCTTCTCATCTTCCACCAGTGCATGGTGCTTCTTTGCTGGGGAGTGCAGATCCTTGACCAGCACCCCAGCTCAGTTATAGGCTCCAGGTCATCTTTTCTGGGCTGTTTCAAGGTCTTTATTTATTCCAGACAACATCAGCATCTTGGGAGCCTGTGGAGTCACTTGTCAAGGTATCCCTAACCCCCACCAACATTAACCATCAGTTTTAATGAGCCACACGGTAGCTGTTCAGAGTGCATGAGACTGAGGAAGTCCTGAATGTCCAGGTTTTCATCTGCCAAGAATAAGATGGCCACACAGGAGATATAAGCTTGGAAGCTGCCTCTGGACAGACGAACATGAAAAGTGTGGAGTAGCCTGAATGGCAGAGTCTTGCATGAGTTATGGACAAAGAAACTACAGATGCATAGATTGAGGAGAGAAGTGTAGAGAACACATTTGGTGACAAAACTGTATAGAAAAAGAAGTTGGGGTCCACGGGGTCCCTTGTCAGCTTTCACTCCTACCCTTGGACCAGTGTGTGTCAGGGAGAGAAAAGGCCTCCTGCATCCCTCTGCCAGTTTCCCCACTGCCAAACCTGAGGATGATAAAGCTGTATCTAAGGAGATGAGCTCCCGGCAGTACAGATTATCAAGTGACAGTCAGATGGCCTATAGGTGAACATTCAAGGATGGGAAAAGGTTTCCAACATCCCACCCACACCTCACCGGCAACACTGTTCGATGGGTGTTTGTCTCACTCAGCCCATGGCCCTTCCTCACTGTGAGAGCAAGGGTGGAGATGGTGTTTTTCAGAGCCCTGTGTTCAGGCTTCTTTCCTAAACTTGACTTTTAATTTCACAACAGCTAGTTTCATAGGATTAGGTGTGTCTTTACTCTTTCCAGTCACCCCATGAATTAAACATAATGGGTTGTTTGCAGAGATAGAGACTTTTAAAGGAATTTCCAAAGGTTTCCAAGGACTCAGGAAGCAAGGATGCCAAGATTGGGACAGTCTGCCTAACTTCACTCATGACCTTTCTTGACCAAGGAGCATCACTGGGGTGAGATAGGTAATGCCCAGAAAGGGGCTGTCAGTTAGCTGCATGAGGCATAGCAGGAACAGCACAGAGCTAAAACAAGTGGAATTTCCAGAAATTAGAACAACCCAAACTGACCTAGGCACTCTGCACATATGTTACAGTTGTACCTGGGTCCTCTTGTGGGACTCCTAACAGTGGGAAGAGAGGTTGTCTCTGACTCCTTTACTAGTTTTTGGGATCCTACTCCCATCCCCGTGCTAGGTCACCTTGCCCAGCCTTAATACATAGGTGATTAGTCTTACTGCAACTTGATATGCCATGTTTTGTTGATACTCATGGGAGATCTGTCATTTCCTAAACAGAAATAGAGGAGGAGTGGATTGGAGGGGGTGCAAGCCAAGAGGGTGGGTGAGGGGGAGGGACTATGAGGAGGGCGGGGGAAACCGTGGCCCAGAAGTTCTCAACTTTGAGCTTTGTTACTCTGTAAACACAGAGGCTCTATGGAAGTTGCTAATGCCAGGTGACAAGACCACTCGGGTTCTGCAAAGGTGATTTGTGTGAATAGATTTGGGTGGGGTGTGAGCTAGATAATAAAAACGTAATAAATCTTAGCTGGCCTCCCTTCAAAGTCTTAGTGGAGTGTAAATAGGAGGGCCTGGCCACCAGGCTGGCTTAGACTAGCATCCAAGCTGCAAATTGAGCAAGCAGAATGTTTCTGGGGAAATTGAAGGCCAATGTCAAATACGATCTTGCTGCTATAATTGTTAAGGCCCCCGGGGGCTAATGCAATCATCGTGACAACCCAGTAAGTCTTACCATCAACTGCAGGTGTCACTGGAAGCCCCCTTTCTGCCTTCTTACAATTACCATCTCATCTTTAAGTTCAGTGGGAGCAATGGGTGCAACTTTGAAACCATACCATGTGTATTATTATATGGTGGGCTCTGCTGTGGATTACAGCTTTCTACACAGGAAAACCTAACATTTTCCATGCTGGCCCAATCTTTGTCTCCATGTGAACTGCGATGTTAACAAAACTTGGAGCATCCCACTGTCTCTCCAGGGGCTGAGGTGAACTTGTGTCACCATCAACTGGGTCAAACAGAAGGAGAATATGACTTTTCTTGTTCCTGTGAGGACCTGGGACATGAAGCCTGTGTTGTTCACCTGTGTTTGGGGCATGGGATGGGGAAGTGATTATAGAAGGGTACATCATGCAGGTGACCCATCTTGTGTCTAAGGCTTCCCCTAGAGTCTAGGAGAAGCCAGAGACCACAACCAAGCTGCATCAGGACCCTTCAGAGTTAGGATTCCAGCTCAGATCAGCCTATCCTAACTCAAACAAGACCCAGACCTCTAGGGAAGCAGCCAGACAGTCAACAAGAAGAGCAAAGATGGACATTACAGGTCTTTGCTTATGACAAAATGATAGTCTCCCAAAGCCAGAGTGCCCTCTCTCCCCAGGAGCATACAATATGCAGTCCCAGCTCTAGTTCCATCGAATGTAAACAAATGCAGCAGTAGACTTTGGGAGCAGATGGGACAATAGCCCACAATTGGACACAGGGGCCACCTTAACAATGGTGGTGGCAGCTATGTAGGCATAGGCATCCAAGGCTCTGGGAGGTCCTGGTCCTGTCTCAGAACCATGACCTGGTGTTTATATTGTACTCATAATGTGGCCTTAGACCACAAAGGGCACTTGACCATCTTGGATAGATCCAGTGTCAGAACACACCTTCCTTAGTAGAACTTAACCTGATCTCCTCTCATTTACCACCCTTGGGTCTGGTCTTAATATCTTTGCATCTTCCTAGGGCCACTACTTCAATACCCAAGGCAGATGGACCACCTCACCTAGTCTTCTTGTGATAAAGTTTTCAGATCCTTCACCTGAGCAATGCTTTCTTGGGTATGAACACGTGTCACATCTCCTTGATGTGTTTACGTATGTTGTGGTGATATGAACTCAGAGCTATTCTGAAATAGACCCCCAGCATGCAGAAGCTCAAAGCCACAAGAGAGGTATGGCTCCTCTCAACATTTTCTCTGGGTGAAATGTTCTTCCTTGTGATTCCTCATTAGAAGGAGGAGGGAGCAGAAGGAAGACAAAGCCGTTCATAGTAGAGCCTAAGAGGGTGGAGTACTGTGAAAGCCAAAAGGCCAGGACATGCTGCCATTCCTAAGACTCACATAATAGAGGCTGTCTTCCCCGATTCAGTGATCCGAACCTTTCTTTAAATTGATACAGGCTTCCAGAGGGCACAGCACCAGCCATCTCCTTCTTAGTCCCTTCTTGCCCAGGATATTTAGCATGACAGGCACGGCAGCGATGACCTCACCATGTGGGGTGAGGCTGACTCACTCAGTCTCCGAGCAAGATGAGCTCACTGGGAGTCTGGCCAGACAATGCTGGCTGGAGGAGACAGACTGACCGAAGGCTTTTGCTGGCTGTTGTTGCTCTAGTTTCTTGCGTGATTTCCATGAACTAATCTCAATCATTTAGAAAGGACACAAACAGGGTAGAAAGTCTTTGCTTTTCTGGAATTCGTTTAGCATGTGTGGTTGGTGTGATGCTTACCACTGCCCAGCACTTTGGTTCACACACGCTATGACCAAGGGTGTGCTTCTATACGTTCTTGGTGCCTGTCCTTACTTTTGACCCAATAGGACATTCATCTCACTTGGTACTTACGTGCCTTTTTCCATACTCAGTCTGTTCTCCAGAGAGTCTTAGCCACCTTCAGCAGAGAATGATACAGAGATGATCTGGGGGTGAGGCATACTCCTCAGGATAGGGGCGGCTCCCAGTCCTTTCAGTAAACAGAGTAAAAAGATGAACACACGTATATTCATAAGCAGATACATTTACTCGTACAGCTGTACCAACTATTGTCTATGAATACGTGTCATCTATCTATCTATCTATCTATCTATCTATCTATCTATCTATCTATCTATCCATCCATCCATCCATCCATCTATATCCAACCAACTAATTACAAGCTGCAGGGCTACCAAAAACTTCAGTACCTGAGATTCACTTCCTCTTTTTTTCCATTTGACATTTGTAGTTCCTCTCTTTGATAGTGCTCAGCCTTGTTTATCCTCAAATTATTTTTGGCATGTATGTGTGTATGCACATGTGTATATGTGTATTCAAATGTGTGTAGGAAGATCTGTGCACATGCACATAGAGACCAGAGGTTAGTGTTGAATGTCTTCTTCAATCATTCCCACCTTATATGTTAAGTATGTTTCTTCCTTGAATGTAGAGCTTGATGATTTGACTAGTCCAGCTATCTAGCTTACCCTGCCTCCCAAGCTCTGGGGTTGTAGATTGGCCTCCATCTCCACACGGCACTTACTTGTTCTAATTGTCATGCCCACATAGTAAGCTCTACCCACTGAGGTGTCCCCACAGCTCAAAGTATTTTTAAACTGATCAGTCTCCCAGGACACAACATTTCCATCACTGCCACCACCCTCCTGGCATAGATGCTTCTCCTATGTGACTTTCCCTCCTTGCTGGTGCCCTGTTATTCCCTCAGCCTGTAGAAACCCTTCCTCTTTCTTGGACCTGCAACCCCTGGGGACCTTTCTGTGTACTGTCCCCCACCCTGCTGTGGCTGTGACACCCAAAGCCAGGTTCCTTTCCTTGGCCCCTGTCATACAGAGAACTCTCTCGCAGCCTCAGGATTGGTACCCTGAGCTCTGATGCCTGCGAGGGAGAGTCCACCAAATCTGCTCTGGCCTGGAATCTCACTCTTTTCACTCTCTCCTAAGGGTGTGGGGACTGAAAGTTCAGGAAAGAAGGGACAGAAAGGAAGAAGTAAAGACAAAGAGATAGGATGAGGGGGTAGAGGGGAAGAGGCAGGAAGAAGAAGAGGAAAAAGAGGAGCATGGAGGAGAAAGATGTCTTTCTACATTCCCAATTGCAGAGCTGGGGGGCTTTCTATTTTGCTCAGATGAAGGGGCAGAGCCTCCTTCCTGGCAAATATTGGACTTCTCAAAGGCAAAGGCCAGACAACCTGTGTGTTGGCATACTAGGGTAAAGTGCTGAGGGGTCGAGACCACCTTTAGGTAATGTGTAGATTATCCCATTCTGAGCCACATTAACCACGAGCTAATTGAGCTTTCTGAATGCAGTTTGGTGCCAGTTGCAGGAATAACTCTGGTACCTGCTTAGACTTTAGACTTGCAGATTAACTCATAATAATTTGTTCTCTAATAAGACACTTGGAAGCCAACTCACTCCTACAATTGCTGTGAGCAAAATGCAGCTCTGTGATTGGAACAGAGGCTAGCGATCCAGTACTGTGCTGGTTTGCCTGTCTTAATTGAGCATCACATCTTTCTTTGGCCTCACTTTACCTCCTACCTACTAGGAGCAAGAGTCACTTTATTTCACATGGACCAACTGGATTTGAAGGCCCAGGTTTTTCTGCATTTGTCACTAGTAATCCCAGAGAACAATTTTGATAAATATGGCTAGAAGTTTACAAAAGCGTGAAATGAGTGTTGTTTATGTGTAGTACCAAGGGATGTGGTTCTCAAAGTATGGCCAATGGGCTAGCATCACTGTCAAAACCTCGGACATGGTTGAAAGTGTGAATCCATGGGCTCCCCTAGACATATCTGATCAGAAATGGAGGGTGTTGATGGTAAAGGCACCCAGGAGTGTATGTCTAGATAGTTTTGAGGCCTGTTAAAGTTTGAGAAGCTCTTAGTGCTTCAAGAGATGTGGCCCAATGGGTATGATACTACTGGGCACCGAATGATTCAACCAACAGTTCCTTAGACCAGCCTGTCCCTGGCTGTGTATAAGCCCAGCAGGTTGAATTCTGAGCTAGGCAGCCCATGAGTGATACATCTAACAAGCACATAGGATAGCCAGGAGGGAACAGGAAAGTGCTTCGGAGAGAGAATCACAGAAGGAACCTACTTGGGTAGGGAAGTCTAGAAGTCACCGAGAAACAGCAACGCTGATGCCTCAGCCACCCCACTGCGAAAGCCAGGAAGAACTGGCTGGAGGGAGATGTGGAGAGAGGTCGTGAGGACCCTTCACTTGTCTGTTAAGTGAGGAGGGGTGGGGGAAGATGGAACTCAAATGCAGAAGCTTGGGTCATATGCCCTCTCCCTATCCTATCTATGCCTGCTCAGAGTTGGCATTGGAGGAGGGTGGTGGCTCCAGGGGACAGGACGTCTGTTTGTGATCCGGCTGGGTAGAGATAGCATCATTATCATTTTCCAGAGGCCAGATATGTGCAATATTGGAAAAGAAAGCGTGTGATATGCTGACAACATTTAATGGGTAATTCAAGGGGCCTTATTATTCTCATCCATCACATCTGGATGGCGAGGTGCTTGTCTCCCTGGCACACAGGCAGAGCTCATGCGCTTCCACTTGGGCTTTCCTTTCTCTTGGAGGTGACAACTGGTGGCCAAGTCCCTGGTTGGATGAGTGATCACGAGTCTTGATGCTGAGGGGCATTAAAGGGAAGGTAGAGAAGCTCTCTAGAGGTAGTGGTCTGACCCATAGCTCTGCTGGGGCTAAATATGACTGAGAGCTCCAGATCTTTGCCTGTGAAACAACTGGAGATGGCACACACAGTCCTAACATTGACACAAGACACCAGAGTTGGTCAGAGATTTTGTTTTTTGAGTTTTGAGAGGACATATCTTCATTATTGAGCAGTCTCTCTCTCTCTCTCTCTCTCTCTCTCTCTCTCTCTCTCTCTCTCTCTCCTCCCACTGTGTGTGTGTTTGTGTGTGTGTATGTGTGTTTACATACATATTATGTGTTTGTGCATGTGTGCACACACATTCTCTTTCTCATTTGGATAAGTATTATTCACCCGGAATATGAAGTCAAGTACCTCATATAAACATATTCTGAATTAGTTAAATGGAAAGCTCCAATTATCCTCATGCCAATAAGTTACTGATGTCACAGCAGTAATAACTCAGAGATGAAGGGGGCTGAGTCTGACTTCTCCCAACTATATTCTGGGAGAAATTATGATTCTTGTATTTTTATGCCTCATGTGTCAATCTGCCATGCATTAATTGGGCAGCTATTAAATAATGTAGCGCTCTCTGGGATACACAAGGACACAGAACAGTATGTGCCCCGGAAGATGTTCATCCCTCTACTGCAGCATCTGAGAAAGACGAGGTGAAGGTGAGGGCAACATGCCTGATTGAACACTCAGGGCTATGAAACATCAGCATAGCTGAAGAGTCAGTATCAATTTCCCTGCTCCAAATCACAAAGATATTCAAAGCCCCAGCCTCCATCTGGGCACATGCATCCCGAGGCTCAACCCACAGTACCAGCTGTCACCTCTGTCCTGTGCATATTATTTTCATCACATTCCAGGGTGCTGCTGGGTCCACATAAGACCATCCTGGTCCCCTTCAACAGAAAAGTGACAGCAAATCTGGGCTAGTTACTTTACTTCCTCCCCCAACCACCTCTCTCTTTTGAGACAAGGTCTCATGTAGCCCAGGCTGCCTGGAATTTGCCATGTAATTGACCATGAACTTCTGATCCTCCTACCTCCATGCTGGGCCTGCAGGCATGCAGCTACCATATCTAGTTTATGCTAGCCTGGAATTTAAACCTGGGGCTTTATATGTGGTAGGCAAACACTCTACCAGCCAAGTTTTACACCAGCTTTTGGATTAGTTTCTTAGGAATGCTGATGGGGCCACCTAAACCATTAGCAATGTATTGCCTACACTTCTGAAGACTGGAAGTTCAGAAGTATCAAAGTTTCCACAAAGCTATGCCTCCTCCCAAGACCTGCAAAATGAGAGGTCCCTGCCTCTTGGCTGTGTGCTCCCATCTCTCCCTCCAACATCATGTGTGTTCTGGCACCTTTGCGTTGTCATGTGGTGGCTCTGCCTTTCCTAAGGGCATCAGTCATACTGGGCATTCTACCTCAGGAAAGCTCTATCTGAATTCATTTAGTCTTCAGAGACCCTATTTCTAAATAAGAATATATCCAAAATGTCTTTTATTGGGGAAGATATAATTCACCCCCAAACACCCAGAACTGTACCTGTTGTCTTCCAAACACAGATGGGTGTGTCTGATGTTGGGATGAGTTTTCCTGGGTGAGCATCTGGGGTATGCAATGACTCAACAATGGGGTACCGGTATCTGTAGGATTTGCCAGCTGTTCTCATGGGGCTACTTCCTATTTTTATTCCCAAAGACAAGTATCTGAGCAAAAGGGTATGCGTTGATGATGTGCTTAAGCAGTCTAGGGCATTTGTGACTTACAGAATAGGGTGTTAAGGTGGAGACCTTGGCTGAGCTCTCACTAACTCTGGTCAAGGCAGCTCTCACAATTACACACATGCACTGAAGAACTGAGGTCTCATGGGGAGCAGGCTCAGTAGGCTGATTCACTTTTGCAAGGGCTATGTGTATTTGTTGGTAATTTGTTATTCAATAGAGGCACAGTCCCCATCCCCGTGAGTGTGTGTGTGGGGGAAGGGGCATATGTGTGTGTGTGTGTGTGTATGAGTGTGTATGTTTATTAAGTCTGTATATGTGTATTTGTGGTGTGTGTATGTGTGTGGTATATGTGTATTCTTGTATGGTGTGTGTGTGTGCATATGTGTGTATGTGTGTGGTGTGTGTGTGCATGCATGTATGTGTGTATGTGTGTAGTGTATGTGTATGTGTGTGTATGTTTGTGAAGTCTGTGTATGTGTATTTGTGGTATGTTTGTGTGTGTGTGTGTGTGTGTGTGTGTTTGTGAAGTCTGTGTATGTGTATGTGTGGTATGTTTGTGTGTGTGTGTGTGTGTGTGTGTGTTTGTGAAGTCTGTGTATGTGTATGTGTGGTATGTTTATGTGTGTGTGTGTGTGTGTGTGTGTGTGTGTGTGTGTGTGTATACACTGCATTCACTACTATCTCTCTCTACTGGTTTTTGGTATGTGAGGTAGGATGAGACACAGAGAATAAATATCATGTGTCGTTAAAAAACAATCTCTGAAACAATGGAATGTTAAAAATGACAGGGAATCTGGTGAGAACTCTGTATGTCACAGAAGACACATGCAACATTGGATGTGCAGGATGAAGCTGATGTCCCCTGGTAGTGACACAAGCTGACCTCCTGTCTGCCTCAGCCCCTCTCTGAGAGGCTTCTTCTCATTTCCTGGGAGAGGCCCTGGGTCAAGGGCACTTTCCAGAGTGGAACTTCTGACTGCCTCCTAAGTTTCTAGTTGCTAAGCAATGATGGCGCTCACCAGAGGGGCTGCTCCTGCGCAGGGCAGCCTGTTCACCATCCCATCTGCAATTTAAATTCCCTGACAGGCAGAGACAGCCAAGCTGTTCACTTGAGATTGCAGAAAGTTAGATTGAAATACAAGGAATATCCAATGCCTGGAGCCCTTCATAAATTTTGCTTTGATAGTGACTGGGAGAGAGAAGGGGAGAGAAGGGACCAGGAAGTGATGGGGGGGGCTTATTTGCAGTCAATTTACCTTTGATCACTCTGCTCTGTTCCTTCCTCAGCCCCCAGTGTCACCTACTCTCCACCATTCACCTACTTCTACCACCCTCTGGTTAGTGGGTTT
Organism: Cricetulus griseus; assembly: GCF_003668045.3. Taxonomy (NCBI): domain Eukaryota; kingdom Metazoa; phylum Chordata; class Mammalia; order Rodentia; family Cricetidae; genus Cricetulus; species Cricetulus griseus. Next base: position 195,973,913 of record NW_023276806.1, on the reverse strand, counting down.
CTGGGCTATTCTGCCTTTCCTATGGCTGTCTAGAAGAAGAAGGTACATGATATGGGCGGATTATGTGAACCACAGATTCCATATCCGCCATTGTCCCACACTGGTCTCAGAGTAGCCTGCACTGTAAGGGCTCCTCCGTGTGCTCCTTGGCAAAGACAGAACTTTGCTGTGTTAGTAACAACTGAGCACTTTGCTTGGGACTCCAGCTGGATTTTGTGAGGTACCCATGACTTCCCTGAATCTCAGCAGGAGCCCTCAGGGAAGCTGTGTCCATCAGCACACCAAGGCTAATGGTGGCTAAGGTTTCACGGAGCATGGCAGCAATTCTTTCTTTTTCTTTTTCTTTTTCTTTTCCTTTTCCTTTTTCTTTTTCTTTTTCTTTTTCTTTTTCTTTTTCTTTTTCAGATTTTTTAAATTTGAATTAGAAACAAGATTGTTTTACATGACAATCCCAGTTCCCTTCTCCATCCCGTCCTACCCTACCACCCCGCCCCCAAATAAAACCCTACCTATCACATGTCCTTTCTGCTTCCCCTGGATGGTGAGGCCTTCCATAGGTTGTCATCAGAGTCTATCATATCTTTTGGGATAGGGCCTAGGCCCACCCCCGTGTGTCTTGGCTCAGGGAGTATCCCTCTATGTGGAATGGGCTCCCAAAGTCCACACCTATGCTAGGGATAAGTACTGAACTACTACAGGAGGTCCTGTAGATTTCCGAGGTTTCCTCATACAAACCTATGTTCCTGGGGTCTGGATCAGTCCCCTGCTGGTGTCCCAGCTATCAGTCTGGGGAGCAAGAGTTCCCCGATGTTCAGGTCAGTTGTTTCTGTGTGTTACCATCCTGGTCTGGACCCCTTTGCTCTTACCTCGTCCTTCTCTGCATCTGGATTCCAGTTAAGTTCAGTGATAAGTTGTGGGTGTCTGCTTCTACTTCCACCAGCTGCTGGATGAGGGCTATCCGGTGGCATATAAGTCAGACATCAATCTCATTATCAGGGGAGGGCATTTAAGGTAGCCTCTCCTCTGTTGCTTAGATTGTTAGCTGGTGTCATCTTTGTAGATCTCCAGACATTTCCCTAGTGCCTGATTTCTCTATAAACCTAAAATGTCTCCCTCTATTATGGTATCTCCATTCTTGTTATTTTCTATTCTTCCCCTGACTCAACCTGTCTGCTCCCTCATGTCCTCTGCATCCCTCCTCTTCTTCCCTTCTCATTCTCTTAGCTCCTTCCCCCTTTTCCTGTGCTCTCAATTTGCCCAGGGGATCTTGGGCAAATTTCCCCTTCTCCAGGGGACCATGTATGTCTCTCTTAGGGTTCTCCTTGTTTACTAGCTTCATTGGCAGTGTGGATTGCAGGCTGGTAATTCTTTACTCTATGTCTAAAATCCACATATAAGTGAGTAAATATCATGTTTGTCTTTTTGTGATTGGGTTACCTCGCTCAAAATGGTTTCTTCTAGTTCCATCCATTTTCCTGAAAATTTCAAGATTCCATTATTTTTTGTTTTTTGGTTTTTTTTTCTGCTGAGTAGTACTCCGTTGTGTAAATGTACCACATTTTCTCTATCCATTCTTCAATAGAGGGGCATCTAGGCTGCTTCCAGTTTCTGGCTATTACAAATAGTGCTGCTATGAACATCGTTGAACAGATGTTGTTGTTGTATGAGTGTGCTTCTTTTGGGTATGTGCCTAAGAGTGGAATTGCTGGATCTTGTGGTAGACTGATTCCCATTTTCTTGAGGAGATGCCATACTGATTTCCAAAGTGGCTGTACAAGCTGGCACTCCCACCAGCAGTGGAGGAGTGTTCCCCTTTCTCCACATCCTCTCCAGCATAAACTGTCATTGGTATTTTTGATTTTAGCCATTCTGACAGGAGTAAGATGGTATCTCAGAGTTGTTTTGATTTGCATTTCCCTGATGGCTAAGGATGTTGAACACTTTCTTATGTGTCTTTCAGCCACTTTAGATTCCTCTATTTCCAATTCTCTGGTTCCGTACCCCACTTTTTAATTGGATTATTTGGTGTTTTGTTGAGTAGCTTCTTGAGTTCTTTGTATATTTTCGAAATCAGCTGCCAGATGTGGGGTTGGTGAATATCTTTTCCCAGTCTGTGGGCTGCTGTTTTGTCTTGCTATGTCCTTTGCCTTACAGAAGCTTCTCAGTTTCAGGAGGTTCCATTTATCAATTGTTGATCTCAGTGTCTGTGCTACTGGTGTAATGTTCAGGAAGCGGTCTCCTGTACCGATTAATTCAAGGGTATTTCCCACTTTGTCTTCTAAAAGGGTTAGTGTGGCTGGGTTTATGTTGAAGTCTTTCATCCATTTTGACTTAAGTTTTGTGCATGGCGATAGGCTTGGGTCTATCTGTAGTCTTCTACATGTCCGCATCCAGTTATGCCAGCACCATTTGTTGAAGATGTTCTCTTTGTTCCATCGTATAAATTTGGATTATTTGTCAAAAATAAGGTGTTCATAGGTGTGTGGGTTAATATCAGAGTTTTCAACTCTATTCCATTGGTCTACCTGTCTATGTTTGTGCCGATACCAAGCTGTTTTCAGGACTATAGCTGTGTAATAGAGTTTGAAGTCAGGGATGGTGATGCCTCCAGAAGTTCCTTTATTGTACAGGGTTATTTTGGCTATCCTGGGTCTTTTGTTTCTCCATATAAAGTCGAGAATTGTTCTTTCAAGGTCTGTGAAGAATTGCGTTGGGATTTTGATGGGGATTGCATTGAATCTGTAGATTGCTTTTGGCAAGATTGCCATTTTTACTATGTTGATCCTGCCTATCCAAGAGCATGGGAGATCTTTCCATTTTCGGGTATCTTCTTTAATTTCTTTCTTTAGAGACTCAAAATTCTTATGGTACAGGTCTTTCCTTTTTTAGTTAGTGTTACCCCAAGGTATTTTATGTTGTTTGTGGCAATTGTAAAGGGTGATGTTTCTCTGATTTCTTTCTCTACCAATGTGTCTTCTGTATATAGTAGGGCTACAGATTTTTTTGAGTTAATCTTGTCTCCTACCACTTTGCTGAAGGTGTTTATAAGCTGTAGGAGTTCCCTGGTAAAGTTTTTTGGGTCACTTATGTAGACTATCAAATAGTGAGAGTTTGACTTCTTCCTTTCTGATTTGTATTCCCTTGATCTCCTTTTCTTGTCTTATTGCTGTAGCTAGAACTTGAAGTACAATATTGAAGACGTTTGGAGCGAGTGGACAGCCTTGTCTTGTCCCTGATTTTAGAGGAATTGCATTGAGTTTCTCTCCATTTAATTTGATGTTGGCTGTTGGCTTGCTGTATATTGCTTTTGTTATGTTGAGGTATGTTCCTGTTATCCCTGATTTTTCCAAAACCTTTATCATGAAGGGGTTTTGGAATTTGTCAAAGGCTTTTTCGGCATCTAGTGAGATGATCATGTGGTTTTTTCCTCAGTCTGTTTACATGGTGGAATACATTGATAGATTTTCATATGTTGAACCATCCTTGCATCCCTGGGATGAAGCCTACTTGATCATGGTGGATGATTTCTCAGATGTGTTCTTGGATGTGATTTGCCAGTATTTTATTGAGAATTTTTACATCAATGTTCATGAGGGATATTGGTCTGTAATTCTCTTTCTTAGTTGTGTCTTTGTGTGGCTTGGGTATCAAGGTAATTGTAGCCTCGTAAAAAAGAGTTTGGCAATGACCCTTCTGCTTCTATTGTGTGGAATACTTTGAGGAGAATTGGTATTAGCTGTACTTTGAATTTCTGTTAGAATTTTGCACTGAAGCCATCTGGCCCTGGGCTTTTTTTGGTTGGGAGACTTCTAATGACTGCTTATATTTCATTAGAGGTTATAGGTCTGTTTAAGTTGCTTATCTGTTCTTGATTTAATTTTGGTTAGTAAAATATGTCCAGAAAATTGTCCAATTCCTTTAGATTTTCGAATTTTTAGGAATATAGGTTTTTGTAGTATGACCTGATGATTCTCTGGATTTCCTCTGTGTCTGTTGTTATGTCCCCGTTTTCATTCCTGATTTTATTAATTTGCATGTTCATTCTCTGCTGTTTGGTAACTTTGGATAAAGTTTTGTATATCTTGTTAATTTTCTCGAAGAACCAACTCTTCATTATATTGATTCTTTGTATTATTCTCCTAGTTTCCATTTTATTGATTTCAGCTCTCAATTTGATTATTTCCTAGTGTCTGCTCCTCTGAGGTGTATTGGCTTCCTTTTGTTCTAAAGTTTTCAGTTATGCTGTTAATTCTCTAGTGTGATTATTCTCCTGTTTCTTCATGTGGGCACTTAGCGCTATGAACTTTCCTCTTAGCACTGCTTTCAAAGTGTCCCATAGATTTGGGTATGTTGTGTCAGAATTCTCATTGAATTCTAGGAAATCTTTAATTTCTTTTTTTTTTATTTCTTCCTCGACCCAGGAATTGTGCAATTGGTGTTACTTAATTTCCATGAGTTTGTAGGTTTTCTGTAATTCGTGTTGTTGTTGAATTCTAACTTTAAAGCACGGTCACAGTGATCTGATAAGATACAGGGGGTTATTTCTATTTTTTTGTACCTATTGAGGTTTGCTATGTTGCCAAGTATGTGGTTGATTTTAGAGAAGGTTCCATGTGGCGCTGAGAAGAAGGTATATTCTTTTGTATTTGGATGGACTGTTCTATAGATATCTGTTAATCCCAATTGGGTTAAAACTTCTGTTAGTTCCTTTATCTCTTTGTTAAGTTTCTGTCTGGTGTTCCTGTCAAGTGGTCAGAGTGGGGTGTTGAAATCTCCCACTATAAGTGTGTGCGGTTTTATGTGTGATTTGAGTTTTAGTAATGTTTCTTTTACAAACATGGATGCCTTTGTATTTGGGGCATAGATGTTCAGAATTGAGACTTCCTCCTGATGGATTTCTCCTGTGATGAGTAGGAAGTGACCTCCTTCATCTCCTTTGATTGATTATAGTTCAAAATCCAATTTGTTGGATATTAGGATTGCTACCCCTGCTTGTTTCTTGGATCCATTTGATTGGAAAATCTTTCCCCAACCTTTAATTCTTAGGTACCGTCTGTCTTTGAGGTTGAGGTGAGTTTCTTGTATGCAGCAGAAGGAAAGATTCTGTCTTCTTATCCATTCTGCTAATCTGTGTCTTTTTATAGGGGGAGTTAAGACCATTAATGTTGATGGATATTAATGACCATTGATTGTTCATTCTTGTTTGTTTTTGATTTGGTGATGGTGGCAAGATTATGTGTGGGATTCTATCCCTTTTTCCTTTTGGCTGTTGGTAAAGTGGGATTATCTATTGCCTATATTTTTCTGGTTGTAGTTAACTTCCTTGGGTTGCAGTTTTCCTTCCAGAACTTTCCGTAGGGCTGGATTGGTGGATATGTATTGTTTGAATCTGGTTTTGTCATGGAATATCTTGTTTTCTCCATCTATATTGATTGAAAGCTTTGCTAGGTATAGTAGTCTGGGCTGGCATCCATGGTTTCTTTGTGTAGGTAGAATATCTATCCAGGACCTTCTGGCTTTCAGAATTTCCATGGAAAAGTCAGGTGTAATTCTGATAGGTTTGCCTTTATAAGTTACTTGACCTTTTTTCTTTGGGCAGCAATTCTTTAGCTGAGATCCACAAGGCAGCAGAAAGGTGAGGAGGAGGAGCTTGCAGGCCCCGCCCCTCTGGAGATTTGATGATTTTGGAGGAGGAGCTTACAGGCTCCACCTCTATGGAGATTGATTCTGTGATTAGTTTACTCTTTCCATTTCCTCTCTCATCACCCCTAGGCCCTGCATTTTTGTTTGTGTTTTTGTTTTGTTTTTTGTTTTGTCCTGGGATCCTTAAATGTAAAGCAATAAAATAAAAATTCCCCTTTCATTTCCTTTACTCTCAATTATCAAGAAGCTATCTTCAAGTCATTTGGTTTTCCAGGTCCTATCCACAAGAAAGACCGGGACAGCTGGACTGGGGACCCAGTCTAAAGCAGACAGTAGTGACCAACAACAGATTCATGTAGTGAGATTAGTTGCCTGTGGGCGCCCTCCACACACAGTAGGTGGGAATGATACCGTGTGTAGACAATTCCTCTCTTCCAGGAGCTGTCAGTCTTAAAGTACACAGGCTACACTCAATGGGCTGAGAGGTTAGGACAGTTAGCTAAAGGGCCCTAGGTGTTGAGCGGAGTCAAACATGGAGTGAAAATACCTCATATTTGTGGGGCTATCATAACCATAATCCAAATAAAAGTAAAAGGAAAATAGCAAGGGTTGGTCCAGATGTGGAGAAACTGGAGCCACAGAGGGCTTGTGACAATGTAAATGGGGTGACCTCACTGGGAAGCACATTGGTAGCTCCTCAGAAACACAAATGCAGTGATAACACCTGCCCAGGGCTTCTACTCCTAAGTCTACAGTCAGAAAACCTGAAAGCAGAGATTCAAATGGATTTCTCCTACACCCATGTGCACGATACCATTCGTTATTCACTACAGCTAGAAGCCCGGCATAACCCAAGCATTCACTGGTGTATGAATGGAGAAGTGTGGTTTATAATAGGATCGTAACTGGCTACATCAATGAAAGTTAGTATGGAAATCTGACATGTGGTACAACATGGATAGATCTTGGAAGCACTGTGCTAGGTGAAATAAGCCAGCCACAGAATGGTGAATTTGCCATGAGTTTACTCATGTGAGAGTACTGGGGTGGTCACATCTACAGAGGTAGGATGCAGAGTTTGGATGATGGGGTGGGGCGGAAAGGGGGAATGGTGAGTTACTGTTTGCCTGGTTTAGTTGTGTTATAGACGATGGAAACCTTTGGGTGTAGATAGTGATGGTGACTTCGTAACACTGGAGTTGCATTTAGTGCTGCCTTATTGGACCTAAGTGGTTAGAGTAATTATTAGTACATTGTATGTAATTGGCCATAATTATATAAGAATGAGGGGGCTGGTGAGATGGCTCAGCACGGCCATGCAGGGTGTCAGGTGACAGATGTCATTAAGAAGAGCTGCAGATACTCAGCCTAAATGGGATGTCTTCATCAAATCACTCCCCCTCAGGGCTCAGGGAACCCTGAGGAAGAGGAGGCAGAAAGAGAACAAGAACCAGAGGGGATGGAGGATGCAGATAGTACAAGGCTCTCTGAATCTACAGGACCAAAGCTCATGTGAACTCACAGAGACTGAGGCAGTATTCACAGGGCCTGCACGAGTCTGCACTAGGTCCTCTGTGTGTATATAATGGTTTCCAGTGTAGTGTTTTCATGGGATTCCTGGGTGTGACAATGAGAGGATCTCTGATTGTTGTTTCTTTTCTTGGACTCTTTTCCCTCTGTTTGTTTTGTGCAATAGCAATGTGCTGGTTTTTTTTTTTTTTATCTTACTATTACTCCTTAAAGCCTGCTTGTTTTCCAATGACTGACAGAAAGGGGTTGGATCTGGATGGAGGGGAGTTGAAGAACTGGGAGCAGTAGAGGGAAACTGTAATCAGGATATATTATGTGAGGGGGAAAATCTATTTTCAATAAAAGGAAAAAGGAAAGAAGAGTGCAGGTTAGATAAAAGTGGGCCCTAAATGGTGCTAACTTCTACTCTGGTTTGTATAGGTGGCAAAAAAGAGGACAAATACCTGTCTTCCCATGTGGCATTTGAGTTAAGCCAAAGGACACTCTTGCCCTTCCTTCCCAATGTGGTAACAAGGTCTTGACATACTGATCCTGTCTATCATGTGCTCAGGTCCTCCCACCCCCTAAATCCTGTCCAGGACATTAATAGTACCCCTCGCCCTGCCTACACCCTACATTGGACCTTTGGGAATAAAAGGCTTTGCATCTACTGTCCCTGTGCATGTAACAACAGGGGCAGAAATCTCTAGCTACTCATCGGAACAGCTTGAAGGCAAGCCATCAGCCTGAGGGGCAGAAGTGAGGGCCTTGATGGTGGCCTGAGAAGACAGGATGGGGTGAGGCGATTTGGAGTGGAGTTACACCGAAAGTATTCCCTCCCAGTGTCCGTATCTTGTTTGTCCCGCCTCTCTGTCCTTTCTTTCCTCTCTTGAGCTGATTCTGTCTGACTAGCTCTGCGCCCCCCTCCCCCCAACCAGGAAGCCCTAGGCAGCTGTTCTTGAGGTAGGAGGCCTGCTAAGTTCAAAGCTCTGAGCCTGGTTGTCTCAGGTGAGGTAGGGGAAGAAGTCTCCTCTGCCATTTGATCTTTATGCTGCTCAGGCATCTCGTGGTTACAAATAGCTCAGCCCTTCGCATGCTGACGGCGCAATGGGACATTACAGTAATGTACCCATTCAAACAGAGTGGATGCCAAGATTGCTACAGCAGCTTTTAGCCACGGAACATTTAGCCTTCAATAATAGCATTCTGGGTCCCTCTGGAAGCTTCCCCGCAGATGCACCTGGGATATCCCCGCCCCCACCACAGCCCTGGGACCGAAAGAGGGACAAAGAGAGTTCTCATTTCTGTTGAAGAAACAAATTAAAATAAGGGAGCATCATGCAGAAAATAAGAGCACGAGGCCTGATAGATGCCATGATCATAACGATAACAATGCTTGCACCTCCTTCACACTGATCATGGGTGGGGTCTGCTTGATGGCTCTGCTTTATAGATGCGGTCAACGAGATCAGGAGAGACAGCCGCTGTCCCAGACACACGTGGTAGCACTCCACCTTACAACACTTCTCCCCCGCGCTCTCGACCTCTCAGACAAGGAAAGTCACTTCAGGGTTGGCCTCAGGGAAATACTAGACTCAGAGGAAGCTGGCCTTCCTCAGCCCTCCCAAGCTCCAACTTCAAGGCACCTATGCTGTCCTGGGATCTCTAATCTGCGCCCTCCCACCGCCCTGTGCAGCATTCCCCAGGAGCCAGCAGCATTTACATGGCAGGCCTTACCCAAGGTAGGAGCACTGTAAACTGTCAAGGCTTCAGTAGAATCACCAGAGGCCTTGCCCTGTGGGCATCCAGGCAGAGCAATGGAACAGGAATAAGCCCTATGTGCTGCGCTGTCTCCCATTTCCTGTCACTACTGCTCTTTTAATGGGAAAGAAAACTGAGGGACTCGGAGTTGGGTGTGTGTGTCCCTGTGTGTGTCCCCCGCCCCCCACTTGCTTTCAAAGCTGAACCATATGTTACCTACGGGAATTTCCTAAGACACAGAAGACCCATTCTGCAGACAAGGAGAGTGAGGCACAGGGAGCTCCCAGACTTAGCCAAAGACAAGTAAGAAGGTGGCAGACATGGAGCAGTTCCCCAGGGTCTTAGTCCTGTGTCCTCTCTGCTGCAGCTTCGATCCGTGCTCAGAACTGCCAAGGTGAATATTTATAAACTCGTGGAACTCAAGAGGTCATGCACTAAAATCCCCGCAAGTTCTAAGGCTTCTCACTTTATCACACAGCTTGGACTTTGAAATGAGACTGGAAAACACCTGGAGAGGGCAAAGGTGGGAGAATGCGCAGGACCCCGACCTTTGCTCTGAGCCTCTCTCCTCTCAGATTCCACTTTGGGTCTTATTATTTTTGGTCTTCTCTTTAGCTCTGTTTTTGGTGAGACTCGGGCCACTGTGGTTGGGTCGGAACCCACAGTTCATCATCCTAACAGCAGAGGGTGCTCCTGTCCTTGGAGAATGAATTGTGTTTCCCACAGCTCCTTCCTCATCATCCATCCCCAAGGTCCTTGCTTCTTTCCTGTGGGTACAGGCTAGGGTAGAGCAACTGCTTTGCCGAGAGGGCTGCCGGGCCTGCCAGGTGCAGATCCTGGCACATCTGTGTGTTTTCAATCCCGTGCCTTCCTCATCTGCTCCATCTATAAGGAAGAAGAGAGTGGCGTGGGGGAAGAAAAGGAGGCAGAGTGTGAGCCAGGCTGGAGAGAGTAGTGACCACGTGGGTGAGTCACTCAGGATGGGCACCCTCTGATGAGCCCAGGTCAGGCTGTTCTTATAGTACACGGAAGTATCTGCTCCTCCGAATAGGCGACGCGGGGGAAGGGTTTAACTTGGCCACTTCTCCATGTTTCTTTGAGCAGGTCACCAAGCCCTCCTGTCTTCAGTTTCTGCATACCGAGAGGAGATTATTTAAAAATCGATCATCTCTAAAGTCCCTTCCAGGGCCCAAGCCTAGGGTTCTGGGTCTGTGCCTTCCTCTCAATTCTTTCGTGGAACATACTGGCCCTAGCACTCTGACATGCTGGAGCCAGGGGCCTGGGCGGCACAGGGGACAAGTTTGCCTGAGAGAAGCAGGACACCCCCCATCCTGCCCCTTGAGGAAGAAAGGCTACCTGGTCACCATGTCTTAGAGACAGTCTGAGCATCAGCATGGCTGCTGTGGCCATCTCATTGAACGGCCGTACTCAACAGCAATGCTGTCTGCCCTTAGCTCTGACCTGAGTGGGAGAAGGGTTTCCTGCACTGAGGAGAGGATTGTGTAATAGGTTGGGAAAACTGAGCTCTGGTCTTGGCTCTGCAAGGACCTCTCTGGGCACACAAGAGAAAGCCCTTTGTGTCTTTGAGCCCTAGTGTGCTCAGCCATGGAATGGGTGACTGGCATTGCTTTCTAGCCTTTCTGTTCCGATGGCTGTGGCTCTGAATTCTTGTCAGATATACCTCTATGTCTGGCTCTGTGGAGAAGCAGGAGGAAGAGGACCAGTTCTGGAAGAGACCAGAGAGGGAAGAGAGAAAAGGTAGATGGGGAGGGAGAGACCCTGGAAACATGTATCTTCCTGTCCTGCAGGGGTCTTGGTGAGTTAGAGACATTTTGGCAGTCCCCTGAGTATGCCCTCTTGTCCATTCATCCAGACAGAACATAGGTATTCAAGACATCCAGAAACTGAAAATGAGGCACAAGAGGAGATAAAGCTGTGCGCATGTGTGCTTGTGATGCAAGATGTATTTGCAGTAAAAATGCAAAGGTAATCTTTGCACAGGTGAGCATCACCAGTAAACACTGGCCCAGCACCTCCCCCCAACAGACGTATACATAAACTCATGCGCAAGCTAGCACCCGCTCTGCCCTTACAGGCACACTATCACATTGATCCCTAAGGCAAAGAACCATTTACTTGAAGAAGCATGTCTTACAAGATATTAATAAAAGATGTGCCACATTTTAACTTTAAAAAACTCTGGAGAGTGAGAGGAGGAGAATGGAAGAAGACAGAAAAGGCAGGCCTAATTGAAAAGCACTTCCCACACCCAGGCTTTCATGGACGCTCCAGACTTCGGGACACATTCAACCAGATTTTCCAACTCATTGAAAACACTTGCCAGCTGCTTCTGAGAAACTTCATTGCTTGTGTACTGAGCTTGCTCTGACAGGCCCCCAGGAAGGAGGCCCCCATGAGAGCATGTCAGGAACACCATGCTGGAGTTCGTGGAGCTGGGTGAGATCTTGGGGTTTTGCCTGGGAGATGGGGGAACCCAGGCTGAGGCATTACGAGGGAGGGACAGAAGGGGTTCTGGTGACGTCTGTGGGTATATCTGAACGAACATTCTTGGTACTGGATGATGTGACTTTTCTTCCATCTGTATCACTCTCCCTCCAGGCTCAGACACATGTGCAAACATAGGAAAAGATCATGGGATCTACCATCTCTCAGGATGGTTCCTGGTAGCCCGATCCTCTTGTACCTGCTCAACCAACCCTTGCTCTGCTGTGTCTGAGGACCAGGACTCCATTCTTCAAGGCCCCTTCTGTCCACATACCACCTGCATGGGTCTGCCATGGCCCCCTGTCTTTCTTCTCTCCAATACCCCAATGCTGGGTTCTGGGGCTACAAGTTGTCCCTCTTCTATTGCCCACTCCTGTCCTTTCCTCTGTCTTTCTGTTTCTCAGACAGAAGCTTCTAGAATGAAGAGGAGCCTCAGGGTGAGCACAGTCACTGCAGTAGATAGATTTGACAGCTTGACACCACCAAGGCCCAGTAACAGGAACCACTGCAGAGATCAGAAGAGAGGAGAGGATTTGTAGAATTGTGGAGTCCATTTCTGGTTTGGCAGTGGGATCTGGTCAGCTGTAGGTCAGACACTAAGTCTCAAGATGGGGTCTCATGGCCCATTCCTATGACATAGATAAACCTGTGGTTAAAACGGAACCATTCCTCTTAATCTTTCCCAAAGACTAAGGCAACAGAGAGTTTCTATCCTACCACTGAAGACCTTTGCCTCCAACCCCAAAGCCAGACTCAGATGTGCAAGAGACAAGAGCCAACCTCCAGAGAAACCTTCTTTTCCTAATTGTCCCAGTCCCCGACTAGGTCTGAACGTCAGGGTTCCTCTAGGTCTTGCCCCTGTCTGGCTCCATAGGGATCCATCATGGCACATGATCTGCACTTGCAGGAAGATCAGGGTTCTGGATAAGCCAGGTAGCATTGAGGCACATTGCTCACTGTCCGGGCCTCTACGGAAGTATCCCACCATTGTCTTTCCTCTTCCCTGATGACTTTTGAGCCCTCCTTGTCACCCATGAGCTTTTCTGCCCAGCTCCAGCATGTGGGAGGCAGATGATCAACTCTACTGCAGCCCCTCTAGGGAAGGGACTTGGCCTGAAGCTTCTCAATGAGTCAGAGGAGCTGAGTGTACCTCTGTGTCGTCCTTCCAAGGATCCCACAGGTGACTGATGACAGGTTTCTGGCCCTGGCAGGCCTGGAGTGAGAGTATTGTTATTGATGTTTACCCACAGTACCCACACATTCTATGGAGATGCTTTGAAATACTTTAATAAATGACTATGGAGAAAAGCAATCATAAAACACCACAGATTTGGGGCTGGGGAGATGACTCAGTGGATAAATTGCTTGCTGTGTAAGCTGAGGACCTGAGTTTGGATCCCAAGCACCTGGTGTAGAAGCCAGGCATGGCAGCAGGTGTCCGTAACTCTTGCACTGGGGGAGGGTGCCAACTGGAGAACCTCTGGTTTACCTGTCTGCCCCTGCCCCAGGCCAATCAGTGAACTCCAGGTTCAGTGAGAGACCCTGCCTCAAAAAGTAAGATGGAGAATGATGGCAGAAGATACTTGATATTGACTTGTCTCCCATACAAAGCGATTGAGCAAGCAAACAAACAAACCAAAAGAATATGTTTGACCATCATGAACAGTACAGGGAAACTGACCCAAAGACTGTGGATCATAAGAGATACGAAGCTTAGTCATCCATGTTTTCCAGAGTACTGTTCTGCTGAGAAGTTCCTGGTCACTGTAAGGCACAAGGCAGGGTCCTCTCTAGGTTTTATACCATGGGGACTAGGTTACCCCACTGCACATACTGTTAAGGGGAGCCCCCATCAGATGTGCTCATGTATGAGGGGCAATTCGAGCATCGAAGATCTGGGTGGTTTCCTATATAAGGGGGCCAACTGAGCTTAGCAAGGCCCTTCACACACTGGGGCCATGCCACCAGAAAGCAATCAGGCTTCCTGGAAATGTCTCAAAGGTAGAATGATTTGTCCTGCCCCTGGGGAAGTGATATTCTAAAACGACAGCCTTGCTTGTATTTGCTGAGACCTTATTATTCTTTATGACTCTCTGAGCAGTTACTTAGAGCAGTAACACTTCAAGTTAGCCATAAAGAAGGACTTCCAGCTATCAATGTTTATAGGGTAGGATTTGTCTGGACTTTACTTAAAGCATTGATGAAGGATGAGATCATTCCGGGGTACCTTTTATAAGGCCTGGAGGTATTGAATATTTTAATACCTCACTAACATCCCTCCCCCCACAACCCAGACCTTCTGCTTTCCAGGATCATACTGATACATGGGCTTTACTTAAAGGTCTCTCCCACCCCAGCACATACTCCAGAGCCTGACAACTCTGCATCACTGGCTGTCATGTTCAGGAGAATGAGGATGACCTCTGAGGCAGCCCTGGGCCCAGGATGCCTTCTGTGAATCCTTGCTAAGCCTCCTGTCCTTGCTGGGAGCTCCTCACTACCACAGTGAGTCAGGTTTCCTAGCGCCAGTGAATTCTGGAGGGGATTGACCTAGTTTCCAGAGTCTAAAAGGTGGCAAACTTCTGCAAGTGGGTGATAAACAGTGTCTATTAGGAAAAAAAAAAAAAAGACAGTATTTCCAAAGGGGAACAGGGCTCCGAGCCCCTTCCTCTTAGAGACAGCTGTGTTCCAAGGGGAAGGCTTTAAACTCTAGAGTCTAAAGGGAACTGTTGCCTGGATGGCTCCCTGCAGAGTGGGCTAGAGCTGCCTGCATGGTCCCTAGGGACCAGAGATGCTAATAAGACCCATGCCTGAGAGATCCCACGGGAGACTGTAGGGTGAGGCTGGGACTACTAGGGATATGACCCATCACAGCTCTTGGCCTTCAGTGTTGAAATAAATGTCTGTCTGTCCAAGGAGGCACAGATGCATGCCCAGCCACTCACCCATATGCCTTCCCACTGCATAGCTAGTATCATATACGGAAACTGAGGCTCCTAGAAGTGAAATGACTTGCCGTGTTTATCCAGCATCAATGTACAAAAGCAGAACCGAATCCAATGGTGCTCTTTTCCTCTCATTATTACACAGAGTTGCATGAGGCCATTTTCATGCACACGTGTAACATACTTTGAAATCTTCCCCCACCACAGTGCTCCATTACCCTCCCCATTTTCTTCCCTGCTCCCACCAGTGCTCTCTTTCCAAGACAGTTTCTCGTCTATTTTCCTGTCGTTACTACATACTGGTTTTGTGTATCTATAATGTCTAGGAACCACAAATGAGAGAAAACACAAGATATTTGTCTTTCTGAGACTGGCTTAATTCCCTTAATATGATTTTCTCCAATTGGATCCATTTCCCCGCAAATGACATAACATCATTCATCTTTATGGCTAAAGAGATCCCATTGTGTATAGAAACCACATTTTCTTTATCCATTCCTTTGTCATTGGACACCTGTGGTATTCCTTTTCAAACCAGGGTCTTTCCTCCATAATAGCGCTTTCCTATCTCCATATTAACCGACACAAGATTCAAAAGGATGTGGTTAAAATGTGTCTTCTGACTCCCTCGTCTTGGGGTACAGCCTGAGGATTTGATGGGAACCAGAGCATGCGTGCCCAGGGATGGTCAAGCTAGGCAGGGGGTGAATCCAGAGGCTGTCCCTGGAGAATGCTGTTCTCAGAGCAGAGCATTCTTGGAAGGCAAGAATTGTAAGGACAGGCCAGTTCAGAGTATGGGAGGCAGGCAGGCAGGTATGGGAGGGGCACCGTGCTGCCTCATCAGAAAGACCAGGGACACAGGGTAGGGCATCTGCTCACACCCCACCCCTGGTTCAAAACTCAACCCTCCAACTTCTTCATTCATTTTGTGATTCATTGATACCATCCAAAAATATGTCTGTAGCAACGTCTTTCACCCTTCCTGCTCTCTTTGCTGTGGAACTTCCTGGGTGGGAACTGGGGTCTCATTTGGGGAATATAAAATGACATACAATGAGGACAGGGGTGATATATGCAGCCAGGCTTCACAGGACTGGTACAGCATGCCCCAGCTCCCCTGAGACATTTATTCTTCAGATGCAACTACCATGCTACAAGGAAGCCCAGGCAGTCATTTCAGAGGTTCATACAGGTGTCCCAAGGGAGGCCAGGTGCTGAAAGGAACAGGTGACTTCGGTCTTCAGTTACTGATTCTCCCTCTACCCCTCAAGCCTGTATGCGATTCTTGCAGCTGAGAAGACTTCATGGAGGAGACACATTTCACTCTTGTGGTACTCCTCTGGAACTCCTGACCTGTGAGCCAAATATAGCAACTGTTCTCATAGCCAGTGTATTGGTGATGGTGTGCCACACAGCAGCTGTAAGCAGCCTGGTCCCCAGCACAGGGGATACCGAGGCAGTGTGGTTACAAGGCATGCTGGGATTTTTGACCCTAAGGACAAGATGCCAGCTCCTAGTTCACATGCTGTATCAGTTGCTTTTTTTTTTTTTTTTTCTGTGATAAGATACCCCAATAGAAGTAGTGTAAGGAATAAAAGGTTTGTTTTGACTTATTGTTCCTGAGGTGAAGAGTCCCTCATGGCAGGGGAGGTGTGGCAACAGTCAGAGAACAGGCAGCTATCTCACCACATTTTCATCCTCTCACAGAAAGCACACAGTGGCCGGGCGTTGGTGGCACACGCCTTTAATCCCAGCACTCGGGAGGCAGAGGCAGACGGATCTCTGTGAGTTCGAGGCCAGCCTGGTCTCCAGAGCGAGTGCCAGGATAGGCTCCAAAGCTACACAGAGAAACCCTGTCAAAAAAAAACAAAAAAACAAAAAAACACACAAAACAAAAAAGAAAGCACACAGTGTTGGGTATCCTATCAGGCAACCTACCCCAGTGACATGTGTCTCGTAGCAATGTCCCATCTTCTAAAGGTTCCATAACATCCCCAAACAGTACCCCCAACTGGAGGATCTAGTATTCAAGTGCACGAGCCTATGGGGGATTGTTTTCATTCCAACCGACGACACGCATGTACTCTGCTCCTCAGGATGTGCTCTCCTGTGCTTCTGATCTCTTTAAAACTCTAATTTTATAGTTGGAAAACCTCATCCTCAGATTATCTCATGGAGATTTATGGATGTAAAGTACCAGCCCGAGGTTGTACAGAGGCCGAGGCAGTGTTGGGGTGACCCTGGGCCTGCCCCCAAAATCCAAACACTTCTGTGAAAGCTGGGCTGCCTCAGCCCCACCTGGCCTTGCATGGCCTTGGCAAATAAAATGTCACTTACCACCTGGTGCCGAGCCACGGATGGCTGGTGACGTCCCCTCCGCATGAATGGTTTGATTTGTGCTTTTAGGACCCATCATGTGAGAAGAAAAATCTCCCATGTTGTTTAATAAACAGAGTTTGGGTGAAGGCAGCGGGGTGGCAGGTGTTATTTATCAAATGTGGGGAAGTGCGTCAGGGAACATCAATTCCAAGGGACTGATCCAGGGGAGGCTGAGGAAAAGTGTGGGGGCTCAGCTCACCCAGGACTTGAGAAGTAAAAGGAAGTGAGCACACGTGGGGCTTTGGAATCCCATTTAGTAGCAGAGATTTTTTTTTTCATCTTCTCTGTATCTTTAAGGACTCTTTAGAAGCCCTACAGCCAGGCATGGACATGCTTGGATCATCAGCATTTCTGGGCAAAGTGGCAGAAAAAAAGGTTTCTGGTGAACTCTCAGAAAAGTTTTTCAGATGCCTCCCAGTCCTGGACACACCCTGGTTCTGGGATGCATCTGAATCCCATGTCCATAATGTGAACCTATCTTCCCACTAGCACGGGGTTCTGCACACAATGCAACTGGCATCAGAGACATGATTGTGAGAGGCAGACACTGTGTGTGTGTGTGGGGGGGGGCACAGGGACTGTGTTGAGGACAAGAATCCCTGTCACTGAAGCACATTTATCAAATTCCTGGTAGGGGAGTGGCACCATTTGGTCACCCTCTCCCTGGATTGCTAGAGAAGGAGACTCCTCTGGGGACTCTTTCACCTTTGGGTTCTGATGAGAAGGGATGCTTTGATCTTAGCTCTTCTTCTTTATACCTTCTGGCCCAGCAGAGCAGCATTTGACATGCTGTGTGTGACAATCAGTTTTAGGTGTTGGTTGTCTAGGCTCTGATAGTAAACCCTAACCCAGGCATGGTACCCTATAGACGCTCGAATAACATCTGTAATCAGTTGCCTTAAGTAATGAGGGTTACTCCTACTTGATGACCTTATGAATACAACCAGGATTTCCTGGGAAATAAATATTTCTTTAGACCACAGTACCCATTTCTGCCTGCATTTCTAGCCTGCTCCACAGAATTCATATTTCCTAGCCCTTTTTACATGAGCCAGTTCTAAAAACACACATCCATGTAGCTAGGCACACACACTCACCCTGTTGATTATAGTTCTCTGAGAAGCAGGGCTGACCCAGCTGAAACCATGAATATGACATGTTTATTTCCTGTGACAGTCCCTTGGCCAGATTCCAGGTGTGATGACAATGACAGTGGAGGGTGGGTGAGAAAACACACATTTCCTGAGATTATGTCTTCTGGACGTGGTGTGCTGGCTGGAATAAGTGGGGAATGGTGTGATGGAAAGAATATAGGGCTGCAGAGTTCAGGTCTTGGAGATGACCTTCCCTGTGCTCATTTGTATAATGGGAAGCATTCTAAGAACTATGAGGACAATCCCTTAAGACTGGAAAGTTAAAACATTTTGGAAAGTAATGACCACATTTCATTCGGTATCTAAAGTTTTTTTTTTTAAGTATACATTAATCCTTTGAATTATCTAGGGCAGTTATCATTCTTTTGGAAAGGATGTGGCCAATGGGTAGACTCTGTTTCCACCCTGTGCTAGCAAAGCCAAACAGGAAGACAGAGACAAAGCTAGTTGTCAGAATCAGTTAAAATTGTCAATGGATTCAAAGGGACTCTGATATGTGGTTGATGAACTTGTCATTAGGCAATTGTGGGGAAGCAGGGAATCACGGAGCCTGGAGAGCTGGAGGCTTTGGGGTTCTGAATGCTCCTGGGGAGCTGAAGGGGCAGTGGTGGATCTTTTAGCTGCTGGAGTTCTGCTGCAACCCGCAGATGCGCTTTGCCTTCCTTCCTTGACTCTGTGGAGTCAATGAGCCTGGAGATCTGGAGGCTTTGGAGTCCTGAATGCTCTTAGACATTGATCCCATCCAGTAGGAGGAGGGAGATGTTGGCAGAAGGCAGGGCCGAAGCTTGTACTGGGAGCACAGGGGTGGATGTCTCACAAGTGGGAATGCATATATGATGCTTTCATGGGTAAACAGTGGTCTCAGAGAGCACAGTGTCCTCATCCATACACTGCCTGTCTAGGGCACTTCTCTGTTTTGTAACTTCTTCCTTGCCTGTCTTTTAGACTAGCCCAAGTGTTTGTATGGCCAAAGACCAGCATGTCCTGTGTATTGTTGCACACTGTTTAATGAACAGGTAAACGGAGTCCCGGGGATGATGGTCTGTCCACTGGTCACCATTTAGTGTGATCACATGGCTGTATGTGGTGGAGGAAAGAGATCCAGTAAAGGAAGAGGAAAGGAGAGGAAGGAAGCAGGAGGAACAATAGGACACCACTACCTAAAGAAATATGTACAAGAATTTCTATCCTCCACGGGCATGGGACTTGTGCTGGAGGGGGCTGAAACACGCTGACGCTCAATTGACAGTTTGCTCAGTCAAATATGAGGAGCTTCAGCCTGCAGCATCCGCTGCTTCAGAATCAGCAGCAAGCCTGTGTGGGTCGGGGCAGCCTCTGAGGAATAAGCCTGAGGGTGCAAGGACAGGACCCATGTCCGTCCTGGACAGAAGTGTGGTGTGGTTGGGTGAATGAGGGCTAAACCTGGAGTGATGGAGATTAGCACTGGCTCCCGAGTGGGGTGCTGACTGAGCTCTGAGCTCGGAACACCCAGACAAACCAGGAGGCGGGATTGCTCCTGGATCCAACTGAGATGGATGCCTTAGATCCTGCCCATCTCAAGCTGTCAAGGCCCCTCTTCCTTCAAGCACATTGGGCCGGCACAGTCTTGCATTAATTTCGAGCTAATTGTCAGGTAATGAATTCGATTTGGCTCTCCCTCCTGAAATCCCTTCTGCTCCCAGCTGAACACCAGTAAATCATTTGCATCACAAATCTTCTCTTCCCTGGATGCTCAGCTCACCCAAGCTGTTGTGCAGTCCCTTCCTGCCTCCCGAAGCTTCCTCGTCTTGACAATCACTGCTTGCTTCCTTGTTAGAGTTCCAAAGCTGAAATTCATGTCAGAAAACCGAATTTGGGGAAGAGTGTTTTTGAAAAGGCTGGAACAGTGGTCCTGTTAAGGTGAGGTCCCCTGGGCCACAGGCATGAGTACTCTGGTAACTGTTGTGATGTGCACATGCCACTGAATCAGATACTTGGGGTGAGGCCTGGCAGGCCACATTTGAACAAGCTCTCCCCCGTGTGCTGACAGAGTCAGTCCCTAGAGCCCTTGGTCTGGGTGGTGGTTTGAATGAGACTGTCTCCCATGGGCCACATATTTTGACACTTGTGCCCAGTTGGTGGCGATGTTTTAGGGAGTTATTGGGTGATATGGCCTTGCTGGAGGAAGGGCTTCAGTGGGAGCTGGCTTTGAGAGTTTATAGCCTTGGTCAGCTTCCAGTTTGCTCTCTGCATTGAGCTTGTGGTTGAAGATGTGATCTCTCAGCATCCTGCTCCAGTTGCCATGCCTGCTGCTTGCTGCCATGGCTCCCCTGAAACTGCAAGGGCAAATAGACTCTTTCTTTTATAAGTTGCTCTTGGTCGTGGTATTTTATCACTAGCCTGGCTGGAACAATTCAGCCTGGCATAGCCTTGCACTAATTTAAAGCTAATGTTGGATGGTTAAGAACAGACTCGCCAGCACTTCTGCAACTCAGGGTTTCTCTCAGTGCAAAGCCAGCTTCCCTCACAAGTTTCTGGATACTTATTAGGACTTTTGGCTCAATTATTCTTTTACTTTGGTGTTAGTTAGAATCAGGTTCAGCTGAGGTGAAAACCCAAATATGAATGGTTTTCTTATTTGGAGTGTAAAGGAGTGGGTGTGGAGAGCCTAGAATTAGTATGGGTCGAGATCATGCCCTCCCAGGGGTCTTCTCTCCTCAGCATAACACCTCATGGCCTGAGATGTCTGCTTAAGATCCAACTGTTATGTCTGCATTCAGATGAGCAGAAAAGGAAGACAAGACCAAGCCATGGCCTTTTCCCCCAAAGATAGGTCCTAAAAGATGCACACAGCCCTCCTTCTTCATAGCTCACTGGCCAAAACTTAAATCCCTTTGCTATTCTTGACTGCAAAGGAGGCTGGGAAATGTGGCTTCTATCTTAGGTATTCATGTACTTCGTAACAAATCAGAAAACTGTATCTGAGATTGAACAGCTCTCCGTAGGGACTACTAGTCACAGATGAAGGACTGTCCCACTGAGGTGAATTCCAGACGTTGCAGGTTCATCTCCATGCTCAGGACACCCTCAGCACTGGGTTTCCACCATGAGTATTAGAAAGTGAGCAGTCTTTCCCTGATCATCCCATGCTCACAGATCTCCATTCCCACCCTGCTGGCTGGGGCTCTCTAGGACCTGTGGACTCTGGGTGCACAGAGGCTGAGAATGCATAGAATCCAGGCACTACTGCTTTGCTGGTGGTGGCTGTGGAGCTGAGGTGAGCGTCTTAGGTCCCTGGGCCATTTCCTGCCCATAGAAAAGGGAACTACAGAGGCTCTCTCATAACTGGGAGGCTGAGACCCAGTGCCTAAGCATTGGGACTACTCCATTTTTTTTAAATACACACACACATGTACACTGTAGGGTTTCTATTGCTGTGAAGAGACAACAAGACCATGAAGACTCTTATAAAGGGAAGCACTTAATTGAGGTGGCAGCTTGCAGTTCAGAGAGATTCAATCCATTGTCATCATGGCAGGGACATGGCAGCATGCAGGCAGACATGGTGCTGGAGATGAGAGTCCTACATCTTGCAGGAAACAGGAAGTGAACTCAATGTCACACTGAGGGAAGCTTGAGCAAAAGAGACCTCAAAGCCTGCCCCTACAGTGACACACTTCCTCCAACAATGCCACACCTCTTAATAGTGCCACTCTCTTTGGGGCCATTTTCTTTCAAACCACCACATACACTTATACACATATATACATATACACATATATACATATATTAAAACCATGACTGATAATGGGAGAAAAGAAAAGAGGTAGGTCCCAAAGGGCTCAAAAGAGTGATCTCCTTACTGTCACTTTCCCTGAGAGGGCCAGACTCTACCAGTTCCATATAGTGAGCAGGCGTGTCCCTGACCCCACTAACTCAGGCCACTTTGCTTTGCTGCTGGCTGGCTGTGGCTGTATCCTCCTAAGGACAGGCTCTCTGTCTTCCCCATTTGTGAATTCCCATTGTCTGGAGCTCACCAGGCACTTGTGAATCTAAATTTAATCAATTACCTTACGATTATCTCCCATGCAATTTGTCAGTCAATCATGAACCAGGTCCTGGGAGGAGGGGTACTGGTGATGTGTAAAAGGATTCTTCTCTCTCCTGTAGGCATGCAGTCTACCTTAGACTCTTAGGGACCTAGAGATAGAGGGTCAGACTGGAGAATGGGGCCTCTTACGTAAGTGGTATGTCCCAGACCTCTGCCATCTGGGTTTTTTTTTTTTGTGTGTGTGTGTGGGTGTGTGTGGTGTGTGTGTGGCAACTCACAGCAGATGAGCTGGTAGACAAGTAGCTGGTAGACCTAAGAAGCTGTTTGGATTTGGTTAGGGGGTAAGAAAATAGGCAAGGAGAGAGGCCACAGTGGAGGCCTGTGCTGTAAGTTGCTGGGAGTTAATGGTGGGGGGCTGGCATACTGCAAGAGTGGAAAGGCATAAGAGCCAGGAGGGGCTTTGGATGCTGTTAGGAATGGGGAGCCTTCCCGTGCAGGAGAAGCAAGATTCAGTGAAGGGGACACATGAGCAGGAGTAGAGAGGTGTCCTGGGGAGTGGGGAAGACACTGGCAGGCGTGGCAGCTTCCCCACTGCGTCTCTCCGTGTGTCTCTAACCTCTTCTAGTGCTCAGCAGCTTGGACTATGCCCACCTTTGGGCTTCAGGGACTTCTCTTATTGGCTCATTCACTTGTCCTCTTGGAATCATTTTTGCTGATACCTATTGTGTTCCAGTTACTGTGGTACGGCAGGGATTGCAGTCTCTGCTATGAAGGACACAAGCCTACTAAGCCAGTCCTTGTATCTGCATCATCACTTAAAGATTGTTCTGTTATACAAGAGTTTAGGTTCTCTGGTCCTCCCCACTCCTATTGAAGAGGCTGATGAATGAACAAAGAAGAGACTTCTATAGGGTGAGGTGTGGTGATTGACAGGCAAACTATGTGGGATTCCTTCTCTTGGCCTCCAAGGCCGGTGGGGCTCACTCACCAACTCCCTTCTGCTTCTAGCAGCAGCTGTCTTATCCCACAGGACAAGGACCTGCTGAGAGTCCCCTTCTCTCTCAGCCCTCACATGCCATTCCCTGGCATTTCCAGTCTCAAGCGGTGGAGCCCACCAACTCCTTCCTCTCTTTATTTTCCTGGTATCTCCTTCAGGTATGGTTCCTGGGCTAAGGAAAGAATGGGAGAGCACAGAAAAGTGCTCAGAATGCCTAGGGCTCAGTCAAGCAGTACCTGGGATAGCTCTGCCCATTGGGTGGGGCTTCTAGGACGGGTGGAGCCAGTGGCGAGACACAGGCACTGCAGGGTGTGTCTACCTTCTTCAAATTGGCCAGAAATCATTAGCTCCAGAGCCCAGTGGGTCTGAGCAGAGACAAAGGCACTAGGGATGACTGTGTATGTTTCATAGGCTGGCCTGCCACATCTCCATCATCCCATTCCACCATCCAGATTTCCAGTCTCTGTGCTTTATCCCTTTCAGAGAAAATCCAGAATGAGGACTCAGGGTAAGAATAGATTTCTTCTATCAATACTGTCACTGAGCAAAGCTGCTCCCCAGAGTCCCCAGGAGGGTGGTACCTGAGCCAGTGGGGCCCTTTGCGAGCTGGTATTTTTTGCAGCGTTGATAGTCTGGCCAGGCTTTCTGTAGTCTCCCCAGCGCTCCTGGGCTTCCAAGTGCCCCTTCTGCCCGTGGCCAACTCTGTCACCTGAGCCTTCTCACTGGAGTCTGTGTGGAAAGCTCTCTCTTTTCTATACATAGCAACAAAAAATACTGCAGTGCAAGCACAGACCCCCACAGAGCTACCAAGGGTAGTCATTTAAGTTGGCACCAGTATTGCTAACCTCCTGCTGAAATATTTGCCAACCTGGCCAAGGTTTTGAGCTCCTTGGGCCAAGGAACACCTGTGCTATTTCATGCCGCCCTTGATTAGATGGAAATTCCAGCGGCTGATGAGAGACCAGGGCGGGTTCTGATAGCTTTGATGTTAGAATCAAGGCAAGGTGATATCTCATGTGCCCCATGCTTTGCTCGCAGCCTGCATCCTGTTCTTTCTGATGGCCGAGGGCAAAGCCTTTGGACAAAAGCCTCCTTTGGGGTCAGTGTCTTTGCCTGACTTTCTGGATGCTGTCTCAAAGCACATTATTGGGCTGTTTCTTGTGGTTCCCAGGGGGTAAACCAGGCAAGGGACTGTCCTCTCAAGTGGTATGAGGCTTCCAAGGCCATATATACCTTTAGCAAAGCCCACACTCCTTCCTCTGTAACCCCCTCAGTTTCTCATAGCTGCCTTCACACACAGGACCTTACCTCTCTCTGCACTGGATTCCCACACCTATGAGTAGACCCATTAAGTAGTGCATTTGGCATTTGGCAAATATAAGAGCCTAAAATGGACAAAGCCCACCTCAGCCTCCTGTCTTCCCAGTGTCCATGCTCACACTCATGTCACAACCATCTCAGGACTGGAGCCTCAGTGCAACTCACTGACTGGTCATCATCCTCTTAAGGGACACCTGCTTTCCCTGTTGACCTCTAGAACTCCCCTATACTGCTTGCCCTTGTCAAGTGTGATGGCTACTATGGGTTGCCAACTTGACATCATCTGGAATTAACTAAAATCCAAGCGGATGGGCTGGATACATCTGTGGAGTATTTTTCTTAACTAAGTAATCTGAAGTGGGAAGAGCCACCTTTAACCCAAATCTTTTGAGGTGAGAAAATCCACTAATTGGGCCACACCTTCTGGTCCTGTATAGAGGACATGAGGAAGGAAGCACCTGCTCTTGGCCTGCTTGCCCTCACCCTCGCCGGCAAGTCTGTTCCTTCACTGGCATTAGAACTCACCTCTTTGGGATTCCAGCATATACTAAAAGCCAGCCTCATGGACTGAATGACTCCCGGGTTCTTGGACTTTCTGTTGGTAGACAGCCTATAAGCTATTTTAATAAATCCCATATATATATATATATATGTATCTCAGACAGACAGACAGACAGACAGACAGACCGACACACACACACACACACACACACACACACACACACACACACACACACACACCTGACTAATACACCAAGTCTCATTAACTCTGTTTCTCCATACACTCAAATCCTTCTGAAGCCCAGATGAAATGATCTTAGAAGCAGAGCTGACTTACCCATAACCCTGTTGCCCTCTTGATGGCAGATGGTGGGTAGGTGCACTGGTGTAGTACAAGCCTTGGCCCCTGTTCAGCTACTCACTAGTCCTATTCTAATCTCTTCTGACCCATGTTTCCATGTCGTATTTGTCCCTTCTCTCCACCCTAGGAGCCTCTGGGTAACATTGGCTAGTTTTGTGACTGTGATTTCAAGAAAATCTTTATGGCATTTTAAAAGGATGTCTGAATCCATGGTGGGAAAATAAGCCAGGGAATGGAGCTTATGTGTTCATGCCAGTGGGTTGTTTTGGTCTCCATTAACCCAGTTAGGCAGTGGTACTCCCCAGTCAGAACTGTCAGGCTGGGCCCAGAATGTCTGAGTTTGAAACTGGACCCTGCTGTTCACTGGCTGTGTGAACATAGTCTCTCTGTGGTCAATGGGTGACTTGGAGAAACTCTAGTACCTATTAGAGGGCTGTGATGAGGGCTGAACAGGTTAATGTATGTACAGCACTTAGAACAGTTCTAGGCACATAACAAACCCACAATACACACTCAACCACGTGAGCTGCTGTAATTCTTGCCATTGCCATTCTTGGCTGTCCTGATGACAGCACAGTGGTGTGTAGTTCCTTAGTTTAAGAGGTGTTACTATTTCATGTACCTCCACAAGATGGAGAATGTTCTGGGAGTGTGCTGTCCACTGAATTGGGTTACAGGGTGCTAGGACAGTCATTAAGCATTACTGGGGGGTGTGTCTGTGATGCTATTTCCAGATGAAATTAGGATTGAAATTGGTGCACTGAGCAAAACAGATGGCCTTCCTCAGGGGCAACGGGTCTCGTCCAGTTAACAGAGGGATCTCTGAGTATCGTTGAGTGGGTGTCAGTGGGACCGGCCTGTTCTGTCTGCAGAGCCAGGCTCAGGCTGGAACAGATATCATCTGAGTTCTTGGTCCTCTGGCTTTATGCTTCAGACTGGAATGACACCAATAAACCCTCCTAGGTCTTCAGCTGGCCAAGTGCAAATCTTGGGGCTTCTCCATAACTCTGTAACTCAAGGCTTTATAATAAAAATACAGTCTGTCTCTCCATTTGTCTGGAGAACACTGATGAATACAATAGCAAAAGCCACAAAGTCAGGTGGCAGAGCTGGCTCTGAAATCTGGCTCCACATTTATTTTATCTTTCTACAAAATGAAAGGAAAATCTGGATGACTTAGTACAACCATTCATAATTACCAAGAGGAAGAAAAAATAGACAGCTCATTTTGAGAATAGTGTGTCTGAAAAAAAAAAAAAAAGCAGAGTAATTACAAACGAAATCTGAAGCCCATCCCGGAGCCAGCTGCAATTCCTTGCCAGCCACCAGAGTTCGAAGGGGGAGACTCCAGCAAGGTCTTGAAGAGAATTACTTAATTTGGAGCATCGGAAACCCAACAATTATTTGCTTAAAAATAGAATTTGCTGAAACAACTCCAGCTTCTTATTCTTCTCACTGCATAATAAAGTAATTAGTAATTTGTGTCACTCTGGTAATGTTTCTCCTTCCAACAATCACCAGCAGTGACACTGCTGCCATGCTGGGTTCCCTCACGTGCACGTGAGCACATGAACACGCATGCGTGCATAAGCACGCACACACTCATTCATACCTGATTTCCGGAAGAGAACCACTATCATAGTTTCTGTTGTGATTATTTAATTGTAAAGGTCTGTGACCTGTATTATTGATCCATTAATGTATGGATAAGACTATCTATGCAAGGCTATAAGAAGTAGAAACTAGGCAGAGAGACAAACTTTTTAGAGAATGGTAATTATCTGTGTATTGCCAACTGTAGCAGGCTTTCTTGGACCGCCAACCAGCTCCCAAATCAAGACATGGAGACTTATTATCAATTATGAATACTTAGCCTTATCTTCTGCTTGTCCCACTAGCTTTTATAACTTAAATTAACCTGTTTCTCTTCACCTATTTTTTGCCTTTCTTTCATTCTGTATGTTCTACTCCATGTCTGTCTGTCTGGCGGCTGCCTGGCTAGCTGGCCTTGGGCATTTCTCTCTCATTTTCTACTCCTGTTCTCTCTTGAGGTTTAATTCCTCCTACTTATTCTTTCTACCTGCCAGCCCCACCTACCCCAATCAGCATTTTATTAGACCAATCAGGTGCCTTAGACAGGCAAATCAACACCTCTTTACATTGTTAAACAAATGTAATGTATCTTTACATAGTTAAAGTAATATTCCACAACCACCAACTATATAAATCAAGACTTTATCTAGTAAAAGGGTTTGTTCTCAACTGTAGGTTGTATTGCTATTTAATATGGTGGGTCTTCTTTACAAAGGTGTTATGATGGCTAATTTTGATTGTCAACTAGGCTGGGTTTAGAATTGCTTAGGAGGCAAGACTCTGGGCATATTTGCGAGTGCGTTTTTCAGTGAGGATTCACTGTGGAGGTAAGACCTGAATGTGGGCGACACCACACCATGACCTGGGTGGGGTCCTCGACTAAATAGGAAAAGAGGAAGTGAGCTGAACACTAATATTTCTCTCACTCCTTTTTCTGATTGTGGTTGCAGTGTGAACAGCTGCCTCATGCTTCTGCCACTGTGATGAAGTGTACCCTCAAACTGTGAGCCAAAAGAAGAGAGCTCTTTCTCCCTCCCTCGCCTCCCTCTCTCCCTCGCCTCCCCCTCTCCCTCCCTTTCTTCCTTTCTTCCTTCCTCCCTCCCTTCCTTCCTTCTTTGGTTGCTTCTTGCCATGCATTTTGTCATAGCAATGAGCACTATAACTAATAAAAGAACAAAAAGTAAATCAAAATTGCACCAGTGAAACTAAGAACAAATCTACATAAAATGTAGCTGGTCTAGGAAAATTGAGAGCATGTTTATAAAGGGAACTTACGTGTACCTTAATACAAATTTTGTGTCAGATTCATAAGAATTAAGTTCAAAGTAGATAATCGGATATTTGGGATAAAACAGTAACATTTGAAAATGTATCCCTAAGTTTATCAAGTGTTGTCCAAGCTTATTCAATAAGGTACTTTATTATGACAGGTGGGAAGCTGAAGAAAAGAAATTCAAACCATTGGCTACACCAGAGAGAAATGAGGTCATCATCACTAGCATGTATTGGATACTCGTCCTGCAGAGAGGCTGTGCTGGGAGCATGGCTTGGACTGTGTTCTTTGTTATATCCACACTGTCAGGTAGGTTTCAGTGTTTTTTCATCTTAAATGTGGCTGAGACCATTGCTTATCTAATGTCCATTCATCCCTTCAAAGCAGCAAAGCCAGATTACATTAAAGCACAATACGTGTGTGCCAGCTTGTGTGTGTGTGTGTGTGTGTGTGTGTATGTGTTTGTGTGTGTGTGAGCGAGTGTGTGTGTTAGAGAGAGAGACAGAGAGAGAGAGAGAAAGAGAGAGAGAGAGATGAGGGGGAGTTGGTGTTCTCTAGCCTCTTGAAGCCAAGACTGGCTATGTGACTAATTTCTGGCCAAGGAGATACAAGCAGAATGGCGGTGGCCCTCAAGAGAAGCTCCCCAAGGTCCCCCTTTAGCTGGAATGTGCACCCCTTTTTGTCACGTCTCCTCTCTTGATTTGTGCCTCTTGCAGATGCCAGTTGAAATGGTACTATTACTAACCAATATGTCAGTTCAATTTGGCTTCCAGAGTATAATGACTAGAAAAGAGACACTATGCTTAAAAATTCTTCCAGAAAGTATCAGAAAAATCAGAAATCAATGAACAATCACTGGCCTAAATCGTAGAAGAAAGAAATGAGAGAGGTGGGCCTGGGGTTTCTGGTTACTTTTCAGAATATAGGTCAAGCTCAGAAGGTGGGGCTGAGGGCCAGGATGCTAAGTCCTGCTCGACAGAAGTATGTGTGTGAGGGGTGGTGGTGTAGGTACCAGACAAGGATGGTGACCCTGAAACAACTGTATAATATGGGTAAAGGTTACAGATAGCTGCCTTGTTGGAATACAGGTAAGCCAGAAGTGGTAGTGAGGATATAATGGGAAGTCTCTGGTCCCTGGAAGGGGTCACACTGACCCCAAATTAGATAATATTGATGTGGGGTAGTAGTGTCCTCCTCCTGCCAAAAGCAAGCTTTAAAAAGACAACATTATCAGAAGCTCTGAGTCATCTCCTCTGTTAAAAATCTCAAACAAGACAATCCTGGCAGTTCCATCTTTAATAATTTAGCTTAGGGCTAGAGGGATGGCTCAGCTGTTAAAAGGCTAGGCTCACAACCAAAAATAATTTAGCCTAATAAAAATTTTCCAAGGTGCACATAAAATTTTATGGAGAGGAAGAGTTCATCATAAAGACATTTATAATATTGTTTCTGAAACTTTCAAAACTGGAATTTGCTAAATGAGTGAGAACACATTGTGTTGGGATACTGCAGCCATTACAGTCTGAAGAAGGCTTTCAGAACGCCTGGAACATGTAGCATTTTCCATAGGTGTCTCAAAGGCATCGTCTGGGCTGCGTGTCCTGCCATGTGGCTTTGCTATTGTCTTTTAAGGAGCAGAGTTCATTCCTCCATCTCTTTGAATATTTGACCCTTGAACCAAAAAAGAATCATAAACCAAATACAATTATTACCTTAGACCAGTGAGCTTTGATGTGGTTTGCTCTGCAACAAATGACAAGCTGGAAGATACGTAGAGATGTTTTAGGAACATTAAATGAAAAACATGTTACAAAACAATTGTAGAGTGTAATTCCACC